>NW_025961152.1:0-56127 GCF_023159225.1 Perognathus longimembris pacificus | reverse complement strand
CTGGGAACTCCTGAGATGAATCTGATTTGTGGTGAGGGGAGAGACATAAAAGCTCATTTAGGAACGACATAAACATGCTGCATACGTAGCTCTTTATCAGCAAATATCTCCACTGAGATTAAGAAAAGCAGTAGCTTAATAAATGAAGTCCTTCCTGGTATGATTACTGTACTGGTAACTCCCCAAATGAATCTGGATTGTGGTGAGGGAACAGAGAAAAAAGCTAATTTAGGACCTGCACTTACGAAGGGGGTAGGCAGCTGTATATCAGGGAGTAAACCTTCTGAGAATAAAAACAGCTGGAGCTTGTTAAGGTAATTACACAGGGGAAAGGATAATGTACTGGGAACTCCTCAGAAGAATCTGATTTGTGGTGAGGGAGAGAGATAAAAGCTCATTTAGGATCGACATGAACATGCTGCATATGTAGCTGTTTATCAGTAAATATGTCCACTGAGATTAAGAAAAGCAGTAGCTTAAGAAATTAAGTACTTGCTGGTATGGTTACTGTACTGGTAACTCCCCAAAAGAATCTGGATTGTGGTGAGGGAACAGAGAAAAAAGCTCATTTAGGACCTGCACTTACGAAGGGGGTAGGCACCTGTATATCAGGGAGTAAACCTTCTGAGAATAAAAAGAGCTGGAGCTTGTTAAGGTAATTACACAGGGGAAAGGATAATGTACTGGGAACTCCTCAGAAGAATCTGATTTGCGGTGAGGGGAGAGAGATAAAAGCTCATTTTGAACGACATGAACATGCTGCGTAGGTAGCTGTTTATCAGTAAATATCTCCACTGAGATTAAGAAAAGCAGTAGCTTAATAAATTAAGTACTTCCTGGTATGGTTACTGTACTGGTAACTCCCCAAAAGAATCTGGATTGTGGTGAGGAAACAGAGAAAAATGCTCATTTAGGACCTGCAATTACGAAGGGGGTAGGCAGCTGTATATCAGGGAGTAAAACTTCCCTGAATAAAAACAGCTGGAGCTTGTTAAGGTAATTACACAGGGGAAAGGATAATGTACTGGGATCTCCTGCGAAGAATCTGATTTTTGGTGAGGGGAGAGAGATAAAAGCTCATTTAGGAACGACATGAACATGCTGCGTAGGTAGATGTTTATCAGTAAATATGTCCACTGAGATTAAGAAAAGCAGTAGCTTAATAAATTAAGTACTTCCTGGTATGGTTACTGTACTGTTACCTCCCCAAAAGAACTTGGATTGTGGTGAGGGAACAGAGAAAAAAGCTCATTTAGGACCTGCACTTACGAAGGATGTAGGCCGCAGTATATCAGGGAGTAAACCTTCTGAGAATAAAAACAGCTGGAGCTTGTTAAGGTAATTACACAGGGGAAAGGATAATGTACTGGGAACTCCTCAGAAGAATCTGATTTGTGGTGAGGGGAGAGAGATAATAGCTCATTTATGAACGACAAGAACATGCTGCGTAGGTAGCTGTTTATCAGTAAATATCTCCACTGAGATTAAAAAAAGCAGTAGCTTAATAAATTAAGTACTTCCTGGTATGGTTACTGTACAGGTAATTCCCCAAAAGAATCTGGATTGTGGTGAGGGAACAGAGAAAAAAGCTCATTTAGGACCTGCAATTACGAAAGGGGTAGGCAGCTGTATATCAGGGAGTATACCTTCTGAGAATAAAAACAGCTGGAGCTTGTTAAGGTAATTACACAGGGGAAAGGATAATGTACTGGGAACTCCTCAGAAGAATCTGATTTGTGGTGAGGGGAGAGAGATAAAAGCTCATTTAGGAACGACATGAACATCCTGCGTAGGTAGCTGTTTATCAGTAAATATCTCCACTGAGATTAAGAAAAGCAGTAGCTTAATAAAATAAGTACTTCCTGGTATGGTTACTGTACTGGTAACTCCCCAAAAGAATCTGGATTGTGGTGAGGGAACAGAGAAAAAAGCTCACTTAGGACCTGCACTTACGAAGGGGGTAGGCAGCTGTATATTAGGGAGTAAACCTTCTGAGAATAAAAACAGCTGGAGCTTGTTAAGGTAATTACACAGGGGAAAGGATAATGTACTGGAAAATCCTCAGAAGAATCTGATTTGTGGTGAGAGGAGAGAGATAAAAGCTCATTAAGGAACGACATGAACATGCTGCGTACATAGCTGTTTATAAGTAAATATCTCCACTGAGATTAAGAAAAGCAGTAGCTTAATAAATTAAGTACTTCCTGGTATGGTTACTGTAGTGGTAACTCCCCAAAAGAATCTGGATTGTGGTGAGGGAACAGAGAAAAAAAGCTCATTTAAGACCTGCACTTACGAAGGGGGTAGGCAGCTGTATATCAGGGAGTAAACCATCTGAGAATAAAAACAGCTGGAGCTTGTTAAGGTAAATACACAGGGGAAAGGATAATGTACTGGGAACTCCTCAGAAGAATCTGATTTGTGGTGAGGGGAGAGAGATAAAAGCTCATTTAGGAACGACATGAACATGCTGCGTAGGTAGCTGTTTATCAGTAAATATCTCCACTGAGATTAAGAAAAGCAGTAGCTTAATAAATTAAGTACTTCCTGGTATGGTTACTGTACTGGTAACTCCCCAAAAGAATCTGGATTGTGGTGAGGGAACAGAGAAAAAATGCTCATTTAGGACCTGCACTTACGAAGGGGTAGGCAGCTGTATATCAGGGAGTAAACCTTCTGAGAATAAAAACAGCTGGAGCTTGTTAAGGTAATTACACAGGGGAAAGGATAATGTACTGGGAACTCCTCAGAAGAATCTGATTTGTGGTGAGGGGAGAGAGATAAAAGCTCATTTAGGAACGACATGAACATGCTGCATAGGTAGCTGTTTATCAGTAAATATCTCCACTGAGATTAAGAAAAGCAGTAGCTTAATAAATTAAGTACTTCCTGGTATGGTTACTGTACTGGTAACTCCCCAAAAGAATCTGGATTGTGGTGAGGGAACAGAGAAAAAAGCTCATTAGGACCTGCACTTACGAAGGGGGTAGGCAGCTGTATATCAGGGAGTAAACCTTCTGAGAATAAAAACAGCTGGAGCTTGTTAAGGTAATTACACAGGGGAAAGGATAATGTACTGGAAACTCCTCAGAAGAATCTGATTTGTGGTGAGGGGAGAGAGATAAAAGCTCATTTAAACGACATGAACATGCTGCGTAGGTAGCTGTTTATCAGTAAATATCTCCACTGAGATTAAGAAAAGCAGTAGCTTAATAAATTAAGTACTTCCTGGTATGGTTACTGTACTGGTAACTCCCCAAAAGAATCTGGATTGTGGTGAGGGAAACAGAGAAAAAGCTCATTTAGGACCTGCAATTACGAAGGGGGTAGGCAGCTGTATATCAGGGAGTAAACTTCCCTGAGAATAAAAACAGCTGGAGATTGTTAAGGTAATTACACAGGGGAAAGGATAATGTACTGGGAACTCCTCAGAAGAATCTGATTTTTGGTGAGGGGAGAGAGATAAAAGCTCATTTAGGAACGACATGAATATGCTGCGTAGGTAGCTGTTTATCAGTAAATATCTCCACTGAGATTAAGAAAAGCAGTAGCTTAATAAATTAAGTACTTCCTGGTATGGTTACTGTACTGTTATCTCCCCAAAAGAATCTGGATTGTGGTGAGGGAACAGAGAAAAAAGCTCATTTAGGACCTGCACTTACGAAGGGGGTAGGCAGCTGTATATCAGGGAGTAAACCTTCTGAGAATAAAAACAGCTGGAGCTTGTTAAGGTAATTACACAGGGGAAAGGATAATGTACTGGGAACTCCTCAGAAGAATCTGATTTGTGGTGAGGGGAGAGAGATAAAAGCTCATTTAGGAACGACATGAACATGCTGCGTAGGTAGCTGTTTATCAGTAAATATCTCCACTGAGATTAAGAAAAGCAGTAGCTTAATAAATTAAGTACTTCCTGGTATGGTTACTGTACTGGTAATTCCCCAAAAGAATCTGGATTGTGGTGAGGGAACAGAGAAAAAAGCTCATTTAGGACCTGCAATTACGAAAGGGCGTAGGCAGCTGTATATCAGGGAGTAAAAATACCTTCTGAGAATAAAAACAGCTGGAGTTGTTAAGGTAATTACACAGGGGAAAGGATAATGTACTGGGAACTCCTCAGAAGAATCTGATTTGTGGTGAGGGGAGAGAGATAAAAGCTCATTTAGGAACGACATGAACATCCTGCGTAGGTAGCTGTTTATCAGTAAATATCTCCACTGAGATTAAGAAAAGCAGTAGCTTAATAAATAAGTACTTCCTGGTATGGTTACTGTACTGGTAACTCCCCAAAAGAATCTGGATTGTGGTGAGGGAACAGAGAAAAAAGCTCATTTAGGACCTGCACTTACGAAGGGGGTAGGCAGCTGTATATTAGGGAGTAAACCTTCTGAGAATAAAAACAGCTGGAGCTTAATTAAGGTAATTACACAGGGGAAAGGATAATGTACTGGGAAGTCCTGAGAAGAATCTGATTTGTGGTGAGGGGAGAGAGATAAAAGCTCATTTAGGAACGACATGAACATGCTGCGTAGGTAGCTGTTTATCAGTAAATATCTCCACTGAGATTAAGAAAAGCAGTAGCTTAATAAATTAAGTACTTCCTGGTATGGTTACTGTACTGGTAACTCCCCAAAAGAATCTGGATTGTGGTGAGGGAACAGAGAAAAAAGCTCATTTAGGACCTGCACTTACGAAGGGGGTAGGCAGCTGTATATCAGGGAGTAAACCTTCTGAGAATAAAAACAGTGGAGCTTGTTAAGGTAATTACACAGGGGAAAGGATAATGTACTGGGAACTCCTCAGAAGAATCTGATTTGTGGTGAGGGGAGAGACATAAAAGCTCATTTAGGAACGACATGAACATGATGCGTAGGTAGCTGTTTATCAGTAAATATCTCCACTGAGATTAAGAAAAGCAGTAGCTTAATAAATTAAGTACTTCCTGGTATGGTTACTGTACTGGTAACTCCCCAAAAGAATCTGGATTGTGGTGAGGGAACAGAGAAAAAAGCTCATTTAGGACCTGCATTTACGAAGGGGTTGGCAGCTGTATATCAGGGAGTAAACCTTCCCTGAATAAAAACAGCTGGAGCTTGTTAAGGTAATTACACAGGGGAAAGGATAATGTACTGGGAACTCCTCAGAAGAATCTGATTTGCGGTGAGGGGAGAGAGATAAAAGCTCATGTAGGAACGACATGAACATGCTGTGTAGGTAGCTGTTTATAAGTAAATATCTCCACTGAGATTAAAAAAAGCAGTAGCTTAATAAATTAAGTACTTCCTGGTATGGTTACTGTACTGGTAACTCCCCAAAAGAATCTGGATTGTGGTGAGGGAACAGAGAAAAAAGCTCATTTAGGACCTGCACTTACGAAGGGGGTAGGCAGCTGTATATCAGGGAGTAAACCTTCTGAGAATAAAAACAGCTGGAGCTTGTTAAGGTAATTACACAGGGGAAAGGATAATGTACTGGGAACTCCTCAGATGAATCTGATTTGTGGTGAGGGGAGAGACATAAAAGCTCATTTAGGAACGACATAAACATGCTGCATACGTAGCTCTTTATCAGCAAATATCTCCACTGAGATTAAGAAAAGCAGTAGCTTAATAAATGAAGTCCTTCCTGGTATGATTACTGTACTGGTAACTCCCCAAATGAATCTGGATTGTGGTGAGGGAACAGAGAAAAAAGCTAATTTAGGACCTGCACTTACGAAGGGGGTAGGCAGCTGTATATCAGGGAGTAAACCTTCTGAGAATAAAAACAGCTGGAGCTTGTTAAGGTAATTACACAGGGGAAAGGATAATGTACTGGGAAATCCTCAGAAGAATCTGATTTGAGGTGAGGGGAGAGAGATAAAAGCTCATTAAGGAACGACATGAACATGCTTCGTACATAGCTGTTTATCAGTAAATATCTCCACTGAGATTAAGAAAGGCAGTAGCTTAATAAATTAAGTACTTCCTGGTATGGTTACTGTACTGGTAACTCCCCAAAAGAATCTGGATTGTGGTGCGGGAACAGAGAAAAAAGCTCATTTAGGACCTGCACTTACGAAGGGGGTAGGCAGCTGTATATCAGGGAGTAAACCTTCTGAGAATAAAAACAGCTGGAGCTTGGTAAGGTAATTACACAGGGGAAAGGATAATGTACTGGGAACTCCTCAGAAGAATCTGATTTGTGGTGAGGGGAGAGAGATAAAAGCGCATTTAGGAACGACATGAACATGCTGCGTAGGTAGCTGTTTATCAGTAAATATCTCCACTGAGATTAAGAAAAGCAGTAGCTTAATAAATTAAGTACTTCCTGGTATGGTTACTGTAGTGGTAACTCCCCAAAAGAATCTGGATTGTGGTGAGGGAACAGAGAAAAAAGCTCATTTAGGACCTGCACTTACGAAGGGGGTAGGCAGCTGTATATCAGGGAGTAAACCTTCTGAGAATAAAAACAGCTGGAGCTTGTTAAGGTAATTACAAATGGGAAAGGATAATGTACTGGGAACTCCTCAGATGAATCTGATTTGTGGTGAGGGGAGAGACATAAAAGCTCATTTAGGAACGACATAAACATGCTGCATACGTCGCTCTTTATCAGCAAATATCTCCACTGAGATTAAGAAAAGCAGTAGCTTAATAAATTAAGTCCTTCCTGGTATGATTACTGTACTGGTAACTCCCCAAATGAATCTGGATTGTGGTGAGGGAACAGAGAAAAAAGCTAATTTAGAACCTGCACTTACGAAGGGGGTAGGCAGCTGTATATCAGGGAGTAAACCTTCTGAGAATAAAAACAGCTGGAGCTTGTTAAGGTAATTACACAGGGGAAAGGATAATGTACTGGGAAATCCTCAGAAGAATCTGATTTGTGGTGAGGGGAGAGAGATAAAAGCTCATTAAGGAACGACATGAACATGCTTCGTACATAGCTGTTTATCAGTAAATATCTCCACTGAGATTAAGAAAGGCAGTAGCTTAATAAATTAAGTACTTCCTGGTATGGTTACTGTACTGGTAACTCCCCAAAAGAATCTGGATTGTGGTGCGGGAACAGAGAAAAAAGCTCATTTAGGACCTGCACTTACGAAGGGGGTAGGCAGCTGTATATCAGGGAGTAAACCTTCTGAGAATAAAAACAGCTGGAGCTTGGTAAGGTAATTACACAGGGGAAAGGATAATGTACTGGGAACTCCTCAGAAGAATCTGATTTGTGGTGAGGGGAGAGAGATAAAAGCGCATTTAGGAACGACATGAACATGCTGCGTAGGTAGCTGTTTATCAGTAAATATCTCCAGAGACATTAAGAAAAGCAGTAGCTTAATAAATTAAGTACTTCCTGGTATGGTTACTGTACTGGTAACTCCCCAAAAGAATCTGTATTGTGCTGAGGGAAGAGAGAAAAAAGCTCATTTAGGACCTGCACTTACGAAGGGGGTAGGCAGCAGTATATCAGGGAGTAAACCTTCTGAGAATAAAAACAGCTGGAGCTTGTTAAGGTAATTACACAGGGGAAAGGATAATGTACTGGAAAATCCTCAGAAGAATCTGATTTGTGGTGAGAGGAGAGAGATAAAAGCTCATTTAGGATCGACATGAACATGCTGCATATGTAGCTGTTTATCAGTAAATATGTCCACTGAGATTAAGAAAAGCAGTAGCTTAAGAAATTAAGTACTTGCTGGTATGGTTACTGTACTGGTAACTCCCCAAAAGAATCTGGATTGTGGTGAGGGAACAGAGAAAAAAGCTCATTTAGGACCTGCACTTACGAAGGGGGTAGGCACCTGTATATCAGGGAGTAAACCTTCTGAGAATAAAAACAGCTGGAGCTTGTTAAGGTAATTACACAGGGGAAAGGATAATGTACTGGGAACTCCTCAGAAGAATCTGATTTGCGGTGAGGGGAGAGAGATAAAAGCTCATTTGAACGACATGAACATGCTGCGTAGGTAGCTGTTTATCAGTAAATATCTCCACTGAGATTAAGAAAAGCAGTAGCTTAATAAATTAAGTACTTCCTGGTATGGTTACTGTACTGGTAACTCCCCAAAAGAATCTGGATTGTGGTGAGGAAACAGAGAAAAATGCTCATTTAGGACCTGCACTTACGAAGGGGGTAGGCAGCTGTATATCAGGGAGTAAAACTTCCCTGAATAAAAACAGCTTGAGCTTGTTAAGGTAATTACACAGGGGAAAGGATAATGAACTGGGATCTCCTGCGAAGAATCTGATTTTTGGTGAGGGGAGAGAGATAAAAGCTCATTTAGGAACGACATGAACATGCTGCGTAGGTAGATGTTTATCAGTAAATATGTCCACTGAGATTAAGAAAAGCAGTAGCTTAATAAATTAAGTACTTCCTGGTATGGTTACTGTACTGTTACCTCCCCAAAAGAACTTGGATTGTCGTTAGGGAACAGAGAAAAAAGCTCATTTAGGACCTGCACTTACGAAGGATGTAGGCCGCAGTATATCAGGGAGTAAACCTTCTGAGAATAAAAACAGCTGGAGCTTGTTAAGGTAATTACACAGGGGAAAGGATAATGTACTGGGAACTCCTCAGAAGAATCTGATTTGTGGTGAGGGGAGAGAGATAATAGCTCATTTATGAACGACAAGAACATGCTGCGTAGGTAGCTGTTTATCAGTAAATATCTCCACTGAGATTAAAAAAAGCAGTAGCTTAATAAATTAAGTACTTCCTGGTATGGTTACTGTACAGGTAATTCCCCAAAAGAATCTGGATTGTGGTGAGGGAACAGAGAAAAAAGCTCATTTAGGACCTGCACTTACGAAGGGTTAGGCAGCTGTATATCAGGGAGTAAACCTTCTGAGAATAAAAACAGCTGGAGCTTGTTAAGGTAATTACACAGGGGAAAGGATAATGTACTGGGAACTCCTCAAAAGAATCTGATTTGTGGTGAGGGGAGAGAGATAAATGCTCATTTAGGAACGACATGAACATGCTGCGTAGGTAGCTGTTTATCAGTAAATATCTCCACTGAGATTAAGAAAAGCAGTAGCTTAATAAATTAAGTACTTCCTGGTATGGTTACTGTACTGGTAACTCCCCAAAAGAATCTGGATTGTGGTGAGGGAACAGAGAAAAAAGCTCATTTAAGACCTGCACTTACGAGGGGGTAGGCAGCTGTATATCAGGGAGTAAACCTTCTGAGAATAAAAACAGCTGGAGCTTGTTAATGTAATTACACAGGGGAAAGGATAATGTACTGGGAACTCCTCAGAAGAATCTGATTTGTGGTGAGGGGAGAGAGATAAAAGCTCATTTAGGAACGACATGAACATGCTGTGTAGGTAGCTGTTTATCTGAAAATATCTCCACTGAGATTAAGAAAAGCAGTAGCTTAATAAATTAAGTACTTCCTGCTATGGTTACTCTACAGGTAACTCCCCAAAAGAATCTGGATTGTGGTGAGGGAACAGAGAAAAAATCTCATTTAGGACCTGCACTTACGAAGGGGGTAGGCAGCTGTATATCAGGGAGTAAACCTTCTGAGAATAAAAACAGCTGGAGCTTGTTAAGGTAATTACACAGGGGAAAGGATAATGTACTGGGAACTCCTCAGAAGAATCTGATTTGTGGTGAGGGGAGAGAGATAAAAGCTCATTTAGGAACGACATGAACATGCTGCGTAGGTAGCTGTTTATCAGTAAATATCTCCACTGAGATTAAGAAAAGCAGTAGCTTAATAAATTAAGTACTTCCTGGTATGGTTACTGTACTGGTAACTCCCCAAAAGCATCTGGATTGTGGTGAGGGAACAGAGAAAAAAGCTCATTTAAGACCTGCAATTACGAAGGGGGTAGGCAGCTGTATATCAGGGAGTATACCTTCTGAGAATAAAAACAGCTGGAGCTTGTTAAGGTAATTACACAGGGGAAAGGATAATGTACTGGGAACTCCTCAGAAGAATCTGATTTGTGGTGAGGGGAGAGAGATAAAAGCTCATTTAGGAATGACATGAACATCCTGCGTAGGTAGCTGTTTATCAGTAAATATCTCCACTGAGATTAAGAAAAGCAGTAGCTTAATAAAATAAGTACTTCCTGGTATGGTTCCTGTACTGGTAACTCCCCAAAAGAATCTGGATTGTGGTGAGGGAACAGAGAAAAAAGCTCACTTAGGACCTGCACTTACGAAGGGGGTAGGCAGCAGTATATTAGGGAGTAAACCTTCTGGGAATAAAAACAGCTGGAGCTTGGTAAGGTAATTACACAGGGGAAAGGATAATGTACTGGGAAGTCCTGAGAAGAATCTGATTTGTGTTGAGGGGAGAGAGATAAAAGCTCATTTAGGAACGACATGAACATGCTGCGTAGGTAGCTGTTTATCAGTAAATATCTCCACTGAGATTAAGAAAAGCAGTAGCTTAATAAATTAAGTACTTCCTGGTATGGTTACTGTAATGGTAACTCCCAAAAGAATCTGGATTGTGGTGAGGGAACAGAGAAAAAAGCTAATTTAGGACCTGCACTTACGAAGGGGGTAGGCAGCTGTATATCAGGGAGTAAACCTTCTGAGAATAAAAACAGGTGGAGCTTGTTAAGGTAATTACACAGGGGAAAGGATAATGTAGTGGGAACTCCTCAGAAGAATCTGATTTGTGGTGAGGGGAGAGACATAAAAGCTCATTTAGGAACGACATGAACATGATGCGTAGGTAGCTGTTTATCAGTAAATATCTCCACTGAGATTAAGAAAAGCAGTAGCTTAATAAATTAAGTACTTCCCGGTATGGTTACTGTACTGGTAACTCCCCAAAAGAATCTGGATTTTGGTGAGGGGAACAGAGAAAAAAGCTCATTTAGGACCTGCATTTACGAAGGGGGTTGGCAGCTGTATATCAGGGAGTAAACCTTCCCTGAATAAAAACAGCTGGAGCTTGTTAAGGTAATTACACAGGGGAAAGGATAATGTACTGGGTAACTCCTCAGAAGAATCTGATTTGCGGTGAGGGGAGAGAGATTAAAGCTCATGTAGGAACGACATGAACATGCTGCGTAGGTAGCTGTTTATCAGTAAATATCTCCACTGAGATTAAGAAAAGCAGTAGCTTAAGAAATTAAGTACTTCCTGGTATGGTTACTGTACTGGTAACTCCCCAAAAGAATCTGGATTGTGGTGAGGGAACAGAGAAAAATGCTCATTTAGGACCTGCACTTACGAAGGGGGTAGGCAGCTGTATATCAGGGAGTAAACCTTCTGAGAATAAAAACAGCTGGAGCTTGTTAAGGTAATTACACAGGGGAAAGGATAATGTACTGGGAACTCCTCAGAAGAATCTGATTTGTGGTGAGGGGAGAGAGATAAAAGCTCATTTAGGAACGACATGAACATGCTGCGTATGTAGCTGTTTATCAGTAAATATGTCCACTGAGATTAAGAAAAGCAGTAGCTTAATAAATTAAGTACTTCATGGTATGTTTACTGTACTGGTAACTCCCCAAAAGAATCTGGATTGTTGTGAGGGAACAGAGAAAAAAGCTCACTTAGGACCTGCACTTACGAAGGGGGTAGGCAGCAGTATATTAGGGAGTAAACCTTCTGGGAATAAAAACAGCTGGAGCTTGGTAAGGTAATTACACAGGGGAAAGGATAATGTACTGGGAAGTCCTGAGAAGAATCTGATTTGTGTTGAGGGGAGAGAGATAAAAGCTCATTTAGGAACGACATGAACATGCTGCGTAGGTAGCTGTTTATCAGTAAATATCTCCACTGAGATTAAGAAAAGCAGTAGCTTAATAAATTAAGTACTTCCTGGTATGGTTACTGTATGGTAACTCCCCAAAAGAATCTGGATTGTGGTGAGGGAACAGAGAAAAAAGCTAATTTAGGACCTGCACTTACGAAGGGGGTAGGCAGCTGTATATCAGGGAGTAAACCTTCTGAGAATAAAAACAGGTGGAGCTTGTTAAGGTAATTACACAGGGGAAAGGATAATGTAGTGGGAACTCCTCAGAAGAATCTGATTTGTGGTGAGGGGAGAGACATAAAAGCTCATTTAGGAACGACATGAACATGATGCGTAGGTAGCTGTTTATCAGTAAATATCTCCACTGAGATTAAGAAAAGCAGTAGCTTAATAAATTAAGTACTTCCCGGTATGGTTACTGTACTGGTAACTCCCCAAAAGAATCTGGATTGTGGTGAGGGAACAGAGAAAAAAGCTCATTTAGGACCTGCATTTACCAAGGGGGTTGGCAGCTGTATATCAGGGAGTAAACCTTCCCTGAATAAAAACAGCTGGAGCTTGTTAAGGTAATTACACAGGGGAAAGGATAATGTACTGGGAACTCCTCAGAAGAATCTGATTTGCGGTGAGGGGAGAGAGATTAAAGCTCATGTAGGAACGACATGAACATGCTGCGTAGGTAGCTGTTTATCAGTAAATATCTCCACTGAGATTAAGAAAAGCAGTAGCTTAAGAAATTAAGTACTTCCTGGTATGGTTACTGTACTGGTAACTCCCCAAAAGAATCTGGATTGTGGTGAGGGAACAGAGAAAAATGCTCATTTAGGACCTGCACTTACGAAGGGGGTAGGCAGCTGTATATCAGGGAGTAAACCTTCTGAGAATAAAAACAGCTGGAGCTTGTTAAGGTAATTACACAGGGGAAAGGATAATGTACTGGGAACTCCTCAGAAGAATCTGATTTGTGGTGAGGGGAGAGAGATAAAAGCTCATTTAGGAACGACATGAACATGCTGCGTAGGTAGCTGTTTATCAGTAAATATCTCCACTGAGATTAAGAAAAGCAGTAGCTTAATAAATTAAGTACTTCCTGGTATGGTTACTGTACTGGTAACTCCCCAAAAGAATCTGGATTGTGGTGAGGGAACAGAGAAAAAAGTTCATTTAGGACCTGCACTTACGAAGGGGGTAGGCAGCTGTATATCAGGGAGTAAACCTTCTGAGAATAAAAACAGCTGGAGCTTGTTAAGGTAATTACACAGGGGAAAGGATAATGTACTGGGAACTCCTCAGAAGAATCTGATTTGTGGTGAGGGGAGAGAGATAAAAGCTCATTTAGGAACGACATAAACATGCTGCGTAGGTAGCTGTTTATCAGTAAATATCTCCACTGAGATTAAGAAAATCAGTAGCTTAATAAATTAAGTACTTCCTGGTATGGTTACTGTACTGGTAACTCCCCAAAAGAATCTGGATTGTGGTGACGGAACAGAGAAAAAAGCTCATTTAGGACCTGCACTTACGAAGGGGGTAGGCAGCTGTATATCAGGGAGTAAACCTTCTGAGAATAAAAACAGCTGGAGCTTGTTAAGGTAATTACACTGGGAAAGGATAATGTACTGGGAACTCATCAGAAGAATCTGATTTTTGGTGAGGGGAGAGAGATAAAAGCTCATTTAGGAACGACATGAACATGCTGCATAGGTAGCTGTTTATCAGTAAATATCTCCACTGAGATTAAGAAAAGCAGTAGCTTAATAAATTAAGTACTTCCTGGTATGGTTACTGTAATGGTAACTCCCCAAAAGAATCTGGATTGTGGTGAGGGAACAGAGAAAAAAGCTCATTTAGGACCTGCACTTACCAAGGGGGTAGGCAGCTGTATATCAGGGAGTAAACCTTCTGAGAATAAAAACAGCTGGAGCTTGTTAAGGTAATTACACAGGGGAAAGGATAATGTACCGGGAACTCCCAGAAGAATCTGATTTGTGGTGAGGGGAGAGAGATAAAAGCTCATTTAGGAACGACATGAACATGCTGCGTTGGTAGCTGTTTATCAGTAAATATCTCCACTGAGATTAAGAAAAGCAGTAGCTTAATAAATTAAGTACTTCCTGGTATGGTTACTGTACTGATAACTACCCAAAAGAATCTGGATTGCGGTGAGGGAACAGAGAAAAAAGCTCATTTAGGACATGCACTTACGAAGGGCGTAGGCAGCTGTATATCAGGGAGTAAACCTTATGAGAATAAAAACAGCTGGAGCTGTTAAGGTAATTACACACGGGAAAGGATAATGTACGGGGAACTCCTCAGAAGAATCTGATTTGTGGTGAGGGGAGAGAGATAAAAGCTCATTTAGGAACGACATGAACATGCTGCGTAGGTAGCTGTTATCAGAAATATGTCCACTGAGATTAAGAAAAGCAGTAGCTTAATAAACTAAGTACTTCCTGGTATGGTTACTGTACTGGTACTCCGCAAAAGAATCTGGATTGTGGTGAGGGAACAGAGAAAAAAGCTCATTTAGGACCTGCACTTACGAAGGTGGTAGGCAGCTGTATATCAGGGAGTAAACCTTCTGAGAATAAAAACAGCTGGAGCTTGTTATGGGAATTACACAGGGGAAAGGATAATGTACTGGGAACTCCTCAGAAGAATCTGATTTGTGGTGAGGGGAGAGAGATAAAAGCTCATTTAGGAACGACATGAACATGCTGCATACGTAGCTGTTTATCAGTAAATATCTCCACTGAGATTAAGAAAAGCAGTAGCTTAATAAATTAACTACTTACTGGTATGGTTACTGTACTGGTAATTCCCCAAAGAATCTGGATTGTGGTGAGGGAACAGAGAAAAAAGCTCATTTAGGACCTGCACTTACGAAGGGGGTAGGCAGCTGTATATAAGGGAGTAAACCTTCTGAGAATAAAAGCAGCTGGAGCTTGTTAAGGTAATTACACAGGGGAAAGGATAATGTACTGGAAACTCCTCAGAAGAATCTGATTTGTGGTGAGGGAGAGAGATAAAAGCTCATTTAAGGAACGATATGAACATGCTGCGTAGGTAGCTGTTTATCAGTAAATATCTCCACTGAGATTAAGAAAAGCAGTAGCTTAATAAATTATTTCCTGTTATGGTTACTGTACTGGTGACTCCAAAGAATCTGATTGTGGTGAGGGAACAGAGAAAAAAGCTCATTTAGGACCTGCACTTACGAAGGGGGTAGGCAGCTGTCTATCAGGGAGTAAACCTTCTGAGAATAAAAATAGCTGGAGCTTCTTAACGGTAATTACACAGGGGAAAGGATAATGTACTGGGAACTCCTCAGAAGAATCTGATTTGTGGTGAGGGAGAGAGATAAAAGCTCATTTAGGAACGACATGAACATGCTGCGTAGGTAGCTGTTTATCAGTAAATATCTCCACTGAGATTAAGAAAAGCAGTAGCTTAATAAATTAAGTACTTCCTGGTATGGTTACTGTACTGGTAACTCCCAAAAGAATCTGGATTGTGGTGAGGGAAGAGAGAAAAAAGCTCATTTACGACCTGCACTTACGAAGGGGGTAGGCAGCTGTATATCAGGGAGTAACCTTCTGAGAATAAAACCAGCTGAAGTTTGTTAAGGTAATTACACACGGGAAAGGATAATGTACTGGAAACTCCTCAGAAGAATCTGATTTGTGGTGAGGGAGAGAGATAAAAGCTTCATTTAGGAACGACATGAACATGCTGCATATGAAGCTGTTTATAAAGTAAATATCTCCACTGAGATTAAGAAAGGCAGTAGCTTAATAAATTAAGTACTTCCTGGTATGGTTACTGTACTGGTAACTCCCAAAAGAATCTGGATTGTGGTGGGAACAGAGAAAAAAGCTCATTTAGGACCTGCACTTAGGAAGGGGGTAGGCAGCTGTATATCAGGGAGTAAACCTTCTGAGAATAAAAACAGCTGGAGCTTCTTAAGGTCATTACACAGGGGAAGGGATAATGTACTGGGAACTCCTCAGAAGAATCTGATTTGTGGTGAGGGAGAGAGATAAAAGCTCATTTATGAACGACATGAACATGCTGCGTAGGTAGCTGTTTATCAGTAAATATCTCCACTGAGATTAAGAAAAGCAATAGCTTAATAAATTAAGTACTTCCTGGTATGGGTACTGTACTGGTAACTCCCCAAAAGAATCTGGATTGTGGTGAGGGAACAGAGAAAAAAGCTCATTTAGGACCTGCACTTACGAAGGGGGTAGGCAGCTGTATATCAGGGAGTAAACCTTCTGAGAATAAAAACAGCTGGAGCTTGTTAAGGTAATTACACAGGGGAAAGGATAATGTACTGGGAACTGTTCAGAAGAATCTGATTTGTGGTGGGGAGAGAGATAAAAGCTCATTTAGGAACGACATGAACATGCTGCGTAGGTAGCTGTTTATCAGTAAATATCTCCACTGAGATTAAGAAAACAGTAGCTTAATAAATTAAGTACTTCTTGGTATGGTTACTGTACTGGTAACTCCCCAAAAAAATCTGGATTGTGGTGAGGGAACAGAGAAAAAAGCTCATTTAGGACCTGCACTTACGAAGGGGGTAGGCAGCTGTATATCAGGGAGTAAACCTTCTGAGAATAAAAACAGCTGGAGCTTGTTAAGGTAATTACACAGGGGAAAGGATAATGTACTGGGAACTCCTCAGAAGAATCTGATTTGTGGTGAGGGGAGAGAGATAAAAGCTCATTTAGGAACGACATGAACATGCTGCGTAGGTAGCTGTTTATCAGTAAATATCTCCACTGAGATTAAGAAAAGCAGTAGCTTAATAAATTAAGTACTTCCTGGTATGGTTACTGTACTGGTAACTCCCCAAAAGAATCTGGATTGTGGTGAGGGAACAGAGAAAAAAGCTCATTTAGGTCCTGCACTTACGAAGGGGGTAGGCAGCTGTATATCAGGGAGTAAACCTTCTGAGAATAAAAACAGCTGGAGCTTGTTAAGGTAATTACACAGGGGAAAGGATAATGTACTGGGAACTCCTCAGAAGAATCTGATTTGTGGTGAGGGGAGAGAGATAAAAGCTCATTTAGGACGACATGACATGCTGCGTAGGTAGCTGTTTATCAGTAAATATCTCCACTGAGATTAAGAAAAGCAGTAGCTTAATAAATTAAGTACTTCCTGGTATGGTTACTGTACTGGTAACTCCCAAAAGAATCTGGATTGTGGTGAGGGAACAGAGAAAAAAGCTCATTTAGGACCTGCAATTACGAAGGGGGTACGAAGCTGTATATCAGGGAGTAAATCTTCTGAGAATAAAAACAGCTGGAGCTTGTTAAGGTAAATACACAGGGGAAAGGATAATGTACTGGGAACTCCTCAGAAGAATCTGATTTGTGGTGAGGGGAGAGAGATAAAAGCTCATTTAGGAACGACATGAACATGCTGCGTAGGTAGCTGTTTATCAGTAAATATCTCCACTGAGATTAAGAAAAGCAGTAGTTTAATAAATTAAGTACTTCCTGGTATGGTTACTGTACTGGTAACTCCCCAAAAGAATCTGGATTGTGGTGAGGGAACATAGAAAAGCTCATTTAGGACCTGCCCTTACGAAGGGGGTAGGCAGCTGTATATCAGGGAGTAAACCTTGTTAGAATAAAAACAGCTGAAGCGTGTTAAGGTAATTACACAGGGGAAAAGATAATGTACTGGGAACTCCTCAGAAGAATCTGATTTGTGGTGAGGTGAGAGAGATAAAAGCTCATATAGGAACGACATGAACATGCTGCGTAGGTAGCTGTTTATCAGTAAATATCTCCACTGAGATTAAGAAAAGCAGTAGCTTAATAAATTAAGTACTTCCTGGTATGGTTACTGTACTGTTAACGCCCCAAAAGAATCTGGATTGTGGTGAGGGAACAGAGAAAAAGCTCATTTAGGACCTGCACTTACGAAGGGGGTAGGCAGCTGTATATCAGGGAGTAAACCTTCTGAGAATAAAAACAGCTGGAGCTTGTTAAGGTAATTACACAGGGGAAAGTATAATGTACTGGGAACTCCTCAGAAGAATCTGATTTGTGGTGAGGGGAGAGAGTTAAAAGCTCATTTAGGAACGACATGAACATGCTGCGTAGGTAGCTGTTTATCAGTAAATATCTCCACTGAGATTAAGAAAAGCAGTAGCTTAATAAATTAAGTACTTCCTGGTATGGTTACTGTACTGGTAACTCCCCAAAAGAATCTGGATTGTGGTGAGGGAACAGAGAAAAAAGCTCATTTAGGACCTGCACTTACGAAGGGGGTAGGCAGCTGTATATCTGGGAGTAAACCTTCTGAGAATAAAAACAGCTGGAGCTTGTTAAGGTAATTACACAGGGGAAAGGATAATGTACTGGGAACTCCTCAGAAGAATCTGATTTGTGGTGAGGGGAGAGAGATAAAAGCTCATTTAGGAACGACATGAACATGCTGCGTATGTAGCTGTTTATCAGTAAATATCTCCACTGAGATTAAGAAAAGCAGTAGCTTAATAAATTAAGTACTTCCTGGTATGGTTACTGTACTGGTAACTCCCCAAAAGAATCTGGATTGTGGTGAGGGAACAGAGAAAAAAGCTCATTTAGGACCTGCACTTACGAAGGATTAGGCAGCTGTATATCAGGGAGTAAACCTTCTGACAATAAAAACAGCTGGAGCTTGTTAAGGTAATTACACAGGGGAAAGGATAATGTACTGGGAACTCCTCAGAAGAATCTGATTTGTGGTGAGGGGAGAGAGATAAAAGCTCATTTAGGAACGACATGAACATGCTGCGTATGTAGCTGTTTATCAGTAAATATCTCCACTGAGATTAAGAAAAGCAGTAGCTTAATAAATTAAGTACTTCCTGGTATGGTTACTGTACTGGTAACTCCCCAAAAGAATCTGGATTGTGGTGAGGGAACAGAGAAAAAAGCTCATTTAGGACCTGCACTTACGAAGGATTAGGCAGCTGTATATCAGGGAGTAAACCTTCTGAGAATAAAAACAGCTGGAGCTTGTTAAGGTAATTACACAGGGGAAAGGATAATGTACTGGGAACTCCTCAGAAGATCTGATTTGTGGTGAGGAGAGAGAGATAAAAGCTCATTTAGGAACGACATGAACATGCTGCGTAGGTAGCTGTTTATCAGTAAATATCTCCACAGAGATTAAGAAAAGCAGTAGCTTAATAAATTAAGTACTTCCTGGTATGGTTACTGTACTGGTAACTCCCCAAAAGAATCTGGATTGTGGTGAGGGAACAGAGAAAAAAGCTCATTTAGGACCTGCACTTACGAAGGATTAGGCAGCTGTATATCAGGGAGTAAACCTTCTGAGAATAAAAACAGCTGGAGCTTGTTAAGGTAATTACACAGGGGAAAGGATAATGTACTGGGAACTCCTCAGAAGAATCTGATTTGTGGTGAGGGGAGAGAGATAAAAGCTCATTTAGGAACGACATGAACATACTGCGTAGGTAGCTGTTTATCAGTAAATATCTCCCTGAGATTAAGAAAGCAGTAGCTTAATAAATTAAGTACTTCCTGGTATGGTTACTGTACTGGTAACTCCCCAAAAGAATCTGGATTGTGGTGAGGGAACAGAGAAAAAAGCTCATTTAGGGCCTGCACTTACGAAGGGGGTAGGCAGCTGTATATCAGGGAGTAAACCTTCTGAGAATAAAAACAGCTGGAGCTTGTTAAGGTAATTACACAGGGGAAAGGAAAATGTTCTTGGAACTCCTCAGAAGAATCTGATTTGTGGTGAGGGGAGAGAGATAAAAGCTCATTTAGGAACGACATGAACATGCTGCGTAGGTAGCTGTTTATCAGTAAATATCTCCACTGAGATTAAGAAAAGCAGTAGCTTAATAAATTAAGTACTTCCTGGTATGGTTACTGTACTGGTAACTCCCCAAAAGAATCTGGATTGTGGTGAGGGAACAGAGAAAAAAGCTCATTTAGGTCCTGCACTTACGAAGGGGGTAGGCAGCTGTATATCAGGGAGTAAACCTTCTGAGAATAAAAACAGCTGGAGCTTGTTAAGGTAATTACACAGGGGAAAGGATAATGTACTGGGAACTCCTCACAAGCATCTGATTTGTGGTGAGGGGAGAGAGATAAAAGCTCATTTAGGGACGACATGAACATGCTGCGTAGGTAGCTGTTTATCAGTAAATATCTCCACTGAGATTAAGAAAAGCAGTAGCTTAATAAATTAAGTACTTCCTGGTATGGTTACTGTACTGGTAACTCCCCAAAAGAATCTGGATTGTGGTGAGGGAACAGAGAAAAAAGCTCATTTAGGACCTGCACTTACGAAGGGGGTACGAAGCTGTATATCAGGGAGTAAACCTTCTGAGAATAAAAACAGCTGGAGCTTGTTAAGGTAAATACACAGGGGAAAGGATAATGTACTGGGAACTCCTCAGAAGAATCTGATTTGTGGTGAGGGGAGAGAGATAAAAGCTTATTTAGGAACGACATGAACATGCTGCGTAGGTAGCTGTTTATCAGTAAATATCTCCACTGAGATTAAGAAAAGCAGTAGTTTAATAAATTAAGTACTTCCTGGTATGGTTACTGTACTGGTAACTCCCCAAAAGAATCTGGATTGTGGTGAGGGAACATAGAAAATTGCTCATTTAGGACCTGCCCTTACGAAGGGGGTAGGCAGCTGTATATCAGGGAGTAAACCTTCTGAGAATAAAAACCGCTGGAACTTGTTCAGGTAATTACACAGGGGAAAGGATAATGTACTGGGAACTCCTCAGAAGAATCTGATTTGTGGTGAGGGGAGAGAGATAAAAGCTCATTTAGGAACGACATGAACATGCTGCGTACGTAGCTGTTTATCAGTAAATATCTCCACAGAGATTAGGAAAAGCAGTAGCTTAATAAATTAAGTACTTCCTGGTATGGTTACTGTACTGGTAACTCCCCAAAAGAATCTGGACTGTGGTGAGGGAACAGAGAAAAAAGCTCATTTAGGACCTGCACTTACGAAGGGGGTAGGCAGCTGTATATCAGGGAGTAAACCTTCTGAGAATAAAAACAACTGGAGCTTGTTAAGGTAATTACACAGGGGAAAGGATAATGTACTGGGAACTCCTCAGAAGAATCTGATTTGTGGTGAGGGGAGAGAGATAAAAGCTCATTTAGGAACGACATGAACATGCTGCGTAGGTAGCTGTTTATCAGTAAATATCTCCACTGAGATTAAGAAAAGCAGGAGCTTAATAAATTAAGTACTTCCTGGTATGGTTACTGTACTGGTAACTCCCCAAAAGAATCTGGATTGTGGTGAGTGAACAGACTAAAAAGCTCATTTAGGACCTGCACTTACGAAGGGGGTAGGCAGCTGTATATCAGGGAGTAAAACTTCTGAGAATAAAAACAGCTGGAGCTTGTTAAGGTAATTACACAGGGGAAAGGATAATGTACTGGGAACTCCTCAGAAGAATCTGATTTGTGGTGAGGGGAGAGAGATAAAAGCTCATTTAGGAACGACATGAACATGCTGCGTAGGTAGCTGTTTATCAGTAAATATCTCCACTGAGATTAAGAAAAGCAGTAGCTTAATAAATTAAGTACTTCCTGGTATGGTTACTGTACTGGTAACTCCCCAAAAGAATCTGGATTGTGGTGAGGGAACAGAGAAAAAAGCTCATTTAGGACCTGCACTTACGAAGGGGGTAGGCAGCTGTATATCAGGGAGTAAACCTTCTGAGAATAAAAACAGCTGGAACTTGTTAAGGTAATTACACAGTGGAAAGGATAATATAATGGAAACTCCTAAGAAGACTCTGATTTGTGGTGAGGGGAGGGAGATAAAAGCCCATTTAGGAACGACATGAACATGCTGCGTAGGTAGCTTTTTATCAGTAAATATCTCCACTGAGATTAAGAAAAGCAGTAGCTTAATAAATTAAGTACTTCCTGGTACGGATACTGTAGTGGTAACTCCTCAAAAGAATCTGGATTGTGGTGAGGGAACAGAGAAAAATCTCATTTAGGACCTGCACTTACGAAGGGGGTAGGCAGCTGTATATAAGGAAGGAAACCTTCTGAGAATAAAATATCCGGAGCTTGTTAAGGTAATTACAAAGGGGAAAGGATAATGTACTGGGAGCTCCTCAGAAGAATCCGATTTGTGGTGAGGAGAGCGAGATAAAAGCTCATTTATGAACGACAGGAAAATGCTGCATAGGTAGCTGTTTATCAGTAAATATCTCCACTGAGATTAAGAAAAGCAGTAGCTTAATAAATTAAGTACTTCCTGGTATGGATACTGTAGTGGTAACTCCTCAAAAGAATCTGGATTGTGGTGAGGGAACAGAGAAAAATCTCATTTAGGACCTGCACTTACGAGGGGGTAGGCAGCTGTATATCAGAGAGTAAACCTTCTTAGAATAAAAACATCCGGAGCTTGTTACGGTAAATACACGGGGAAAGGATAATGTACTGGAACTCCTCAGAAGAATCTGATTTGTGGTGAGGGGAGAGAGAAAAAAGCTCATTTAGGAACGACATGAACATGCTGCGTAGGTAGCTGTTTATCAGTAAATATCTCCACTGAGATTAAGAAAACCAGTAGCTTAATAAATTAAGTACTTCCTGGTATGGTTACTGTACTGATAACTCCCCAAAAGAATCTGAATTGTGGTGAGGGAACAGAGAAAAAAGCTCATTTAGGACCTGCACTTACGAAGGTGGTAGGCAGCTGTATATCAGGGAGTCAACCTTCTGAGAATAAAAACAGCTGGAGCTTGTTATGGGAATTACACAGGGGAAAGGATAATGTACTGGGAACTCCTCAGAAGAATCTGATTTGTGGTGAGGGGAGAGAGATAAAAGCTCATTTAGGAACGACATGAACATGCTGCATACGTAGCTGTTTATCAGTAAATATCTCCACTGAGATTAAGAAAAGCAGTAGCTTAATAAATTAACTACTTACTGGTATGGTTACTGTACTGGTAACTCCCCAAAAGAATCTGGATTGTCCTCAGGGAACAGAGAAAAAAGCTCATTTAGGACCTGCACTTACGAAGGGGGTAGGCAGCTGTATATAAGGGAGTAAACCTTCTGAGAATAAAAGCAGCTGGAGCTTGTTAAGGTAATTACACAGGGGAAAGGATAATGTACTGGAAACTCCTCAGAAGAATCTGATTTGTGGTGTGGGGAGAGAGATAAAAGCTCATTTAAGAACGATATGAACATGCTGCGTAGGTAGCTGTTTATCAGTAAATATCTCCACTGAGATTAAGAAAAGCAGTAGCTTAATAAATTATTTCCTGTTATGGTTACTGTACTGGTGACTCCAAAAAGAATCTGGATTGTGGTGAGGGAACAGAGAAAAATCTCATTTAGGACCTGCACTTACGAAGGGGGTAGGCAGCTGTCTATCAGGGAGTAAACCTTCTGAGAATAAAAATAGCTGGAGCTTCTTAAGGTAATTACACAGGGGAAAGGATAATGTACTGGGAACTCCTCAGAAGAATCTGATTTGTGGTGAGGGGAGAGAGATAAAAGCTCATTTAGGAACGACATGAACATGCTGCGTAGGTAGCTGTTTATCAGTAAATATCTCCACTGAGATTAAGAAAAGCAGTAGCTTAATAAATTAAGTACTTCCTGGTATGGTTACTGTACTGGTAACTTCCCAAAAAAATCTGGATTGTGGTGAGGGAACAGAGAAAAAAGCTCATTTAGGACCTGCACTTACGAAGGGGGTAGGCAGCTGTATATCAGGGAGTAAACCTTCTGAGAATAAAAACAGCTGGAGCTTGTTAAGGTAATTACACAGGGGAAAGTATAATGTACTGGGAACTCCTCAGAAGAATCTGATTTGTGGTGAGGGGAGAGAGTTAAAAGCTCATTTAGGAACGACATGAACATGCTGCGTAGGTAGCTGTTTATCAGTAAATATCTCCACAGAGATTAAGAAAAGCAGTAGCTTAATAAATTAAGTACTTCCTGGTATGGTTACTGTACTGGTAACTCCCCAAAAGAATCTGGATTGTGGTGAGGGAACAGAGAAAAAAGCTCATTTAGGACCTGCACTTACGAAGGGGGTAGGCAGCTGTATATCAGGGAGTAAACCTTCTGAGAATAAAAACAGCTGGAGCTTGTTAAGGTAATTACACAGGGGAAAGGAAAATGTACTTGGAACTCCTCAGAAGAATCTGATTTGTGGTGAGGGGAGAGAGATAAAAGCTCATTTAGGAACGACATGAACATGCTGCGTAGGTAGCTGTTTATCAGTAAATATCTCCACTGAGATTAAGAAAAGCAGTAGCTTAATAAATTAAGTACTTCCTGGTATGGTTACTGTACTGGTAACTCCCCAAAAGAATCTGGATTGTGGTGAGGGAACAGAGAAAAAAGCTCATTTAGGTCCTGCACTTACGAAGGGGGTAGGCAGCTGTATATCAGGGAGTAAACCTTCTGAGAATAAAAACAGCTGGAGCTTGTTAAGGTAATTACACAGGGGAAAGGATAATGTACTGGGAACTCCTCAGAAGCAACTGATTTGTGGTGAGGGGAGAGAGATAAAAGCTCATTTAGGGACGACATGAGCATGCTGCGTAGGTAGCTGTTTATCAGTAAATATCTCCACTGAGATTAAGAAAAGCAGTACCTTAATAAATTAAGTACTTCCTGGTATGGTTACTGTACTGGTAACTCCCCAAAAGAATCTGGATTGTGGTGAGGGAACAGAGAAAAAAGCTCATTTAGGACCTGCAATTACGAAGGGGGTACGAAGCTGTATATCAGGGAGTAAATCTTCTGAGAATAAAAACAGCTGGAGCTTGTTAAGGTAAATACACAGGGGAAAGGATAATGTACTGGGAACTCCTCAGAAGAATCTGATTTGTGGTGAGGGGAGAGAGATAAAAGCTCATTTAGGAACGACATGAACATGCTGCGTAGGTAGCTGTTTATCAGTAAATATCTCCACTGAGATTAAGAAAAGCAGTAGTTTAATAAATTAAGTACTTCCTGGTATGGTTACTGTACTGGTAACTCCCCAAAAGAATCTGGATTGTGGTGAGGGAACATAGAAAATTGCTCATTTAGGACCTGCCCTTACGAAGGGGGTAGGCAGCTGTATATCAGGGAGTAAACCTTGTTAGAATAAAAACAGCTGAAGCGTGTTAAGGTAATTACACAGGGGAAAAGATAATGTACTGGGAACTCCTCAGAAGAATTTGATTTGTGGTGAGGTGAGAGAGATAAAAGCTCATATAGGAACGACATGAACATGCTGCGTACGTAGCTGTTTATAAGTAAATATCTCCACTGAGATTAAGAAAAGCAGTAGCTTAATAAATTAAGTACTTCCTGGTATGGTTACTGTACTGTTAACGCCCCAAAAGAATCTGGATTGTGGTGAGGGAACAGAGAAATAAGCTCATTTAGGACCTGCACTTACGAAGGGGGTAGGCAGCTGTATATCAGGGAGTAAACCTTCTGAGAATAAAAACAGCTGGAGCTTGTTAAGGTAATTACACAGGGGAAAGTATAATGTACTGGGAACTCCTCAGAAGAATCTGATTTGTGGTGAGGGGAGAGAGTTAAAAGCTCATTTAGGAACGACATGAACATGCTGCGTAGGTAGCTGTTTATCAGTAAATATCTCCACAGAGATTAAGAAAAGCAGTAGCTTAATAAATTAAGTACTTCCTGGTATGGTTACTGTACTGGTAACTCCCCAAAAGAATCTGGATTGTGGTGAGGGAACAGAGAAAAAAGCTCATTTAGGACCTGCACTTACGAAGGGGGTAGGCAGCTGTATATCTGGGAGTAAACCTTCTGACAATAAAAACAGCTGGAGCTTGTTAAGGTAATTACACAGGGGAAAGGATAATGTACTGGGAACTCCTCAGAAGAATCTGATTTGTGGTGAGGGGAGAGAGATAAAAGCTCAATTAGGAACGACATGAACATGCTGCGTATGTAGCTGTTTATCAGTAAATATCTCCACTGAGATTAAGAAAAGCAGTAGCTTAATAAATTAAGTACTTCCTGGTATGGTTACTGTACTGGTAACTCCCCAAAAGAATCTGGATTGTGGTGAGGGAACAGAGAAAAAAGCTCATTTAAGACCTGCACTTACGAAGGATTAGGCAGCTGTATATCAGGGAGTAAACCTTCTGACAATAAAAACAGCTGGAGCTTGTTAAGGTAATTACACAGGGGAAAGGATAATGTACTGGGAACTCCTCAGAAGAATCTGATTTGTGGTGAGGGGAGAGAGATAAAAGCTCATTTAGGAACGACATGAACATGCTGCGTATGTAGCTGTTTATCAGTAAATATCTCCACTGAGATTAAGAAAAGCAGTAGCTTAATAAATTAAGTACTTCCTGGTATGGTTACTGTACTGGTAACTCCCCAAAAGAATCTGGATTGTGGTGAGGGAACAGAGAAAAAAGCTCATTTAGGACCTGCACTTACGAAGGATTAGGCAGCTGTATATCAGGGAGTAAACCTTCTGAGAATAAAAACAGCTGGAGCTTGTTAAGGTAATTACACAGGGGAAAGGATAATGTACTGGGAACTCCTCAGAAGAATCTGATTTGTGGTGAGGAGAGAGAGATAAAAGCTCATATAGGAACGACATGAACATGCTGCGTAGGTAGCTGTTTATCAGTAAATATCTCCACAGAGATTAAGAAAAGCAGTAGCTTAATAAATTAAGTACTTCCTGGTATGGTTACTGTACTGGTAACTCCCCAAAAGAATCTGGATTGTGGTGAGGGAACAGAGAAAAAAGCTCATTTAGGACCTGCACTTACGAAGGATTAGGCAGCTGTATATCAGGGAGTAAACCTTCTGAGAATAAAAACAGCTGGAGCTTGTTAAGGTAATTACACAGGGGAAAGGATAATGTACTGGGAACTCCTCAGAAGAATCTGATTTGTGGTGAGGGGAGAGAGATAAAAGCTCATTTAGGAACGACATGAACATGCTGCGTAGGTAGCTGTTTATCAGTAAATATCTCCACTGAGATTAAGAAAAGCAGTAGCTTAATAAATTAAGTACTTCCTGGTATGGTTACTGTACTGGTAACTCCCCAAAAGAATCTGGATTGTGGTGAGGGAACAGAGAAAAAAGCTCATTTAGGGCCTGCACTTACGAAGGGGGTAGGCAGCTGTATATCAGGGAGTAAACCTTCTGAGAATAAAAACAGCTGGAGCTTGTTAAGGTAATTACACAGGGGAAAGGATAATGTACTTGGAACTCCTCAGAAGAATCTGATTTGTGGTGAGGGGAGAGAGATAAAAGCTCATTTAGGAACGACATGAACATGCTGCGTAGGTAGCTGTTTATCAGTAAATATCTCCACTGAGATTAAGAAAAGCAGTAGCTTAATAAATTAAGTACTTCCTGGTATGGTTACTGTACTGGTAACTCCCCAAAAGAATCTGGATTGTGGTGAGGGAACAGAGAAAAAAGCTCATTTAGGACCTGCACTTACGAAGGGGGTAGGCAGCTGTATATCAGGGAGTAAACCTTCTGAGAATAAAAACAGCTGGAGCTTGTTAAGGTAATTACACAGGGGAAAGGATAATGTACTGGGAACTCCTCAGAAGCATCTGATTTGTGGTGAGGGGAGAGAGATAAAAGCTCATTTAGGAACGACATGAACATGCTGCGTAGGTAGCTGTTTATCAGTAAATATCTCCACTGAGATTAAGAAAAGCAGTAGCTTAATAAATTAAGTACTTCCTGGTATGGTTACTGTACTGGTAACTCCCCAAAAGAATCTGGATTGTGGTGAGGGAACAGAGAAAAAAGCTCATTTAGGACCTGCACTTACGAAGGGGGTAGGCAGCTGTATATCAGGGAGTAAACCTTCTGAGAATAAAAACAGCTGGAGCTTGTTAAGGTAAATTACACAGGGGAAAGGATAATGTACTGGGAACTCCTCAGAAGAATCTGATTTGTGGTGAGGGGAGAGAGATAAAAGCTATTTAGGAACGACATGAACATGCTGCGTAGGTAGCTGTTTATCAGTAAATATCTCCACTGAGATTAAGAAAAGCAGTAGCTTAATAAATTAAGTACTTCCTGGTATGGTTACTGTACTGGTAACTCCCCAAAAGAATCTGGATTGTGGTGAGGGAACAGAGAAAAAATGGCTCATTTAGGACCTGCACTTACGAAGGGGGTAGGCAGCTGTATATCAGGGAGTAAACCTTCTGAGAATAAAAACCGCTGGAGCTTGTTAAGGTAATTACACAGGGGAAAGGATAATGTACTGGGAACTCCTCAGAAGAATCTGATTTGTGGTGAGGGGAGAGAGATAAAAGCTCATTTAGGAACGACATGAACATGCTGCGTACGTAGCTGTTTATCAGTAAATATCTCCACTGAGATTAAGAAAAGCAGTAGCTTAATAAATTAAGTACTTCCTGGTATGGTTACTGTACTGGTAACTCCCCAAAAGAATCTGGATTGTGGTGAGGGAACAGAGAAAAAAGCTCATTTAGGACCTGCACTTACGAAGGGGGTAGGCAGCTGTATATCAGGGAGTAAACCTTCTGAGAATAAAAACAGCTGGAGCTTGTTAAGGTAATTACACAGGGGAAAGGATAATGTACTGGGAACTCCTCAGAAGAATCTGATTTGTGGTGAGGGGAGAGAGATAAAAGCTCATTTAGGAACGACATGAACATGCTGCGTAGGTAGCTGTTTATCAGTAAATATCTCCACTGAGATTAAGAAAAGCAGTAGCTTAATAAATTAAGTACTTCCTGGTATGGTTACTGTACTGGTAACTCCCCAAAAGAATCTGGATTGTGGTGAGGGAACAGAGAAAAAAGCTCATTTAGGACCTGCACTTACGAAGGGGGTAGGCAGCTGTATATCAGGGAGTAAACCTTCTGAGAATAAAAACAGCTGGAGCTTGTTAAGGTAATTACACAGGGGAAAGGATAATGTACTGGGAACTCCTCAGAAGAATCTGATTTGTGGTGAGGGGAGAGAGATAAAAGCTCATTTAGGAACGACATGAACATGCTGCGTAGGTAGCTGTTTATCAGTAAATATCTCCACTGAGATTAAGAAAAGCAGTAGCTTAATAAATTAAGTACTTCCTGGTATGGTTACTGTACTGGTAACTCCCCAAAAGAATCTGGATTGTGGTGAGGGAACAGAGAAAAAAGCTCATTTAGGACCTGCACTTACGAAGGGGGTAGGCAGCTGTATATCAGGGAGTAAACCTTCTGAGAATAAAAACAGCTGGAGCTTGTTAAGGTAATTACACAGGGGAAAGGATAATATAATGGAAACTCCTCAGAAGATCTGATTTGTGGTGAGGGGAGAGAGATAAAAGCCTCATTTAGGAACGACATGAACATGCTGCGTAGGTAGCTGTTTATCAGTAAATATCTCCACTGAGATTAAGAAAAGCAGTAGCTTAATAAATTAAGTACTTCCTGGTATGGTTACTGTAGTGGTAACTCCCAAAAGAATCTGGATTGTGGTGAGGGAACAGAGAAAAAAGCTCATTTAGGACCTGCACTTACGAAGGGGGTAGGCAGCTGTATATCAGGGAGTAAACCTTCTGAGAATAAAAACAGCTGGAGCTTGTTAAGGTAATTACAAAGGGGAAAGGATAATGTACTGGGAACTCCTCAGAAGAATCTGATTTGTGGTGAGGGGAGAGAGATAAAAGCTCATTTATGAACGACAGGAAACATGCTGCATACGTAGCTGTTTATCAGTAAATATCTCCACTGAGATTAAGAAAAGCAGTAGCTTAATAAATTAAGTACTTCCTGGTATGGTTACTGTACTGGTAACTCCCCAAAAGAATCTGGATTGTGGTGAGGGAACAGAGAAAAAATCTCATTTAGGACCTGCACTTACGAAGGGGGTAGGCAGCTGTATATCAGGGAGTAAACCTTCTAGAATAAAAACAGCTGGAGCTTGTTAAGGTAATTACACGGGGAAAGGATAATGTACTGGAACTCCTCAGAAGAATCTGATTTGTGGTGAGGGGAGAGAGATAAAAGCTCATTTAGGAACGACATGAACATGCTGCGTAGGTAGCTGTTTATCAGTAAATATCTCCACTGAGATTAAGAAAAGCAGTAGCTTAATAAATTAAGTACTTCCTGGTATGGTTACTGTACTGGTAACTCCCCAAAAGAATCTGGATTGTGGTGAGGGAACAGAGAAAAAAGCTCATTTAGGACCTGCACTTACGAAGGGGTAGGCAGCTGTATATCAGGGAGTAAACCTTCTGAGAATAAAAACAGCTGGAGCTTGTTAATGGGAATTACACAGGGGAAAGGATAATGTACTGGGAACTCCTCAGAAGAATCTGATTTGTGGTGAGGGGAGAGAGATAAAAGCTCATTTAGGAACGACATGAACATGCTGCATACATAGCTGTTTATCAGTAAATATCTCCACTGAGATTAAGAAAAGCAGTAGCTTAATAAATTAACTACTTCCTGGTATGGTTACTGTACTGGTAACTCCCCAAAAGAATCTGGATTGTCCTCAGGGAACAGAGAAAAAAGCTCATTTAGGACCTGCACTTACGAAGGGGGTAGGCAGCTGTATATCAGGGAGTAAACCTTCTGAGAATAAAAACAGCTGGAGCTTGTTAAGGTAATTACACAGGGGAAAGGATAATGTACTGGGAACTCCTCAGAAGAATCTGATTTGTGGTGAGGGGAGAGAGATAAAAGCTCATTTAGAACGACATGAACATGCTGCGTAGGTAGCTGTTTATCAGTAAATATCTCCACTGAGATTAAGAAAAGCAGTAGCTTAATAAATTAAGTACTTCCTGTATGGTTACTGTACTGGTAACTCCAAAAGAATCTGGATTGTGGTGAGGGAACAGAGAAAAAAGCTCATTTAGGACCTGCACTTACGAAGGGGGTAGGCAGCTGTATATCAGGGAGTAAACCTTCTGAGAATAAAAATAGCTGGAGCTTGTTAAGGTAATTACACAGGGGAAAGGATAATGTACTGGGAACTCCTCAGAAGAATCTGATTTGTGGTGAGGGGAGAGAGATAAAAGCTCATTAGGAACGACATGAACATGCTGCGTAGGTAGCTGTTTATCAGTAAATATCTCCACTGAGATTAAGAAAAGCAGTAGCTTAATAAATTAAGTACTTCCTGGTATGGTTACTGTACTGGTAACTCCCCAAAAGAATCTGGATTGTGGTGCGGGAACAGAGAAAAAAGCTCATTTAGGACCTGCACTTACGAAGGGGGTAGGCAGCTGTATATCAGGGAGTAAACCTTCTTAGAATAAAAACAGCTGAAGCGTGTTAAGGTAATTACACAGGGGAAAAGATAATGTACTGGGAACTCCTCAGAAGAATTTGATTTGTGGTGAGGTGAGAGAGATAAAAGCTCATATAGGAACGACATGAACATGCTGCGTACGTAGCTCTTTATCAGTAAATATCTCCACTGAGATTAAGAAAAGCAGTAGCTTAATAAATTAAGTACTTCCTGGTATGGTTACTGTACTGTTAACGCCCCAAAAGAATCTGGATTGTGGTGAGGGAACAGAGAAATAAGCTCATTTAGGACCTGCACTTACGAAGGGGGTAGGCAGCTGTATATCAGGGAGTAAACCTTCTGAGAATAAAAACAGCTGGAGCTTGTTAAGGTAATTACACAGGGGAAAGTATAATGTACTGGGAACTCCTCAGAAGAATCTGATTTGTGGTGAGGGAGAGAGTTAAAAGCTCATTTAGGAACAACATGAACATGCTGCGTAGGTAGCTGTTTATCAGTAAATATCTCCACTGAGATTAAGAAAAGCAGTAGCTTAATAAATTAAGTACTTCCTGGTATGGTTACTGTACTGGTAACTCCCCAAAAGAATCTGGATTGTGGTGAGGGAACAGAGAAAAAAGCTCATTTAGGACCTGCACTTACGAAGGGGGTAGGCAGCTGTATATCAGGGAGTAAACCTTCTGACAATAAAAACAGCTGGAGCTTGTTAAGGTAATTACACAGGGGAAAGGATAATGTACTGGGAACTCCTCAGAAGAATCTGATTTGTGGTGAGGGGAGAGAGATAAAAGCTCATTTAGGAACGACATGAACATGCTGCGTATGTAGCTGTTTATCAGTAAATATCTCCACTGAGATTAAGAAAAGCAGTAGCTTAATAAATTAAGTACTTCCTGGTATGGTTACTGTACTGGTAACTCCCCAAAAGAATCTGGATTGTGGTGAGGGAACAGAGAAAAAAGCTCATTTAGAACCTGCACTTACGAAGGATTAGGCAGCTGTATATCAGGGAGTAAACCTTCTGACAATAAAAACAGCTGGAGCTTGTTAAGGTAATTACACAGGGGAAAGGATAATGTACTGGGAACTCCTCAGAAGAATCTGATTTGTGGTGAGGGGAGAGAGATAAAAGCTCATTTAGGAACGACATGAACATGCTGCGTATGTAGCTGTTTATCAGTAAATATCTCCACTGAGATTAAGAAAAGCAGTAGCTTAATAAATTAAGTACTTCCTGGTATGGTTACTGTACTGGTAACTCCCCAAAAGAATCTGGATTGTGGTGAGGGAACAGAGAAAAAAGCTCATTTAGGACCTGCACTTACGAAGGATTAGGCAGCTGTATATCAGGGAGTAAACCTTCTGAGAATAAAAACAGCTGGAGCTTGTTAAGGTAATTACACAGGGGAAAGGATAATGTACTGGGAACTCCTCAGAAGAATCTGATTTGTGGTGAGGGGAGAGAGATAAAAGCTCATTTAGGAACGACATGAACATGCTGCGTAGGTAGCTGTTTATCAGTAAATATCTCCACAGAGATTAAGAAAAGCAGTAGCTTAATAAATTAAGTACTTCCTAGTATGGTTACTGTACTGGTAACTCCCCAAAAGAATCTGGATTGTGGTGAGGGAACAGAGAAAAAAGCTCATTTAGGACCTCCACTTACGAAGGGGGTAGGCAGCTGTATATCAGGGAGTAAACCTTCTGACAATAAAAACAGCTGGAGCTTGTTAAGGTAATTACACAGGGGAAAGGATAATGTACTGAGAACTCCTCAGAAGAATCTGATTTGTGTTGTGGGGAGAGAGATAAAAGCTCATTTAGGAACGACATGAACATGCTGCGTATGTAGCTGTTTATCAGTAAATATCTCCACTGAGATTAAGAAAAGCAGTAGCTTAATAAATTAAGTACTTCCTGGTATGGTTACTGTACTGGTAACTCCCCAAAAGAATCTGGATTGTGTTGAGGGAACAGAGATAAAAGCTCATTTAGGACCTGCACTTACGAAGGATTAGGCAGCTGTATATCAGGGAGTAAACCTTCTGAGAATAAAAACAGCTGGAGCTTGTTAAGGTCATTACACAGGGGAAAGGATAATGTACTGGGAACTCCTCAGAAGAATCTGATTTGTGGTGAGGGGAGAGAGATAAAAGCTCATTTAGGAACGACATGAACATGCTGCGTAGGTAGCTGTTTATCAGTAAATATCTCCCTGAGATTAAGAAAAGCAGTAGCTTAATAAATTAAGTACTTCCTGGTATGGTTACTGTACTGGTAACTCCCCAAAAGAATCTGGATTGGGGTGAGGGAACAGAGAAAAAAGCTCATTTAGGACCTGCACTTACGAAGGGGGTAGGCAGCTGTATATCAGGGAGTAAACCTTCTGAGAATAAAAACAGCTGGAGCTTGTTAAGGTAATTACACAGGGGAAAGGAAAATGTACTTGGAACTCCTCAGAAGAATCTGATTTGTGGTGAGGGGAGAGAGATAAAAGCTCATTTAGGAACGACATGAACATGCTGCGTAGGTAGCAGTTTATCAGTAAATATCTCCACTGAGATTAAGAAAAGCAGTCGCTTAATAAATTAAGTACTTCCTGGTATGGTTACTGTACTGGTAACTCCCCAAAAGAATCTGGATTGTGGTGAGGGAACAGAGAAAAAAGCTCATTTAGGTCCTGCACTTACGAAGGGGGTAGGCAGCTGTATATCAGGGAGTAAACCTTCTGAGAATAAAAACAGCTGGAGCTTGGTAAGGTAATTACACAGGGGAAAGGATAATGTACTGGGAACTCCTCAGAAGCATCTGATTTGTGGTGAGGGGAGAGAGATAAAAGCTCATTTAGGGACGACATGAACATGCTGCGTAGGTAGCTGTTTATCAGTAAATATCTCCACTGAGATTAAGAAAAGCAGTAGCTTAATAAATTAAGTACTTCCTGGTATGGTTACTGTACTGGTAACTCCCCAAAAGAATCTGGATTGTGGTGAGGGAACAGAGAAAAAAGCTCATTTAGGACCTGCACTTACGAAGGGGGTACGAAGCTGTATATCAGGGAGTAAACCTTCTGAGAATAAAAACAGCTGGAGCTTGTTAAGGTAAATACACAGGGGAAAGGATAATGTACTGGGAACTCCTCAGAAGAATCTGATTTGTGGTGAGGGGAGAGAGATAAAAGCTCATTTAGGAACGACATGAACATGCTGCGTACATAGCTGTTTATCAGTAAATATCTCCACAGAGATTAGGAAAAGCAGTAGCTTAATAAATTAAGTACTTCCTGGTATGGTTACTGTACTGGTAACCCCAAAAGAATCTGGATTGTGGTGAGGGAACAGAGAAAAAAGCTCATTTAGGACCTGCACTTACGAAGGGGGTAGGCAGCTGTATATCAGGGAGTAAACCTTCTGAGAATAAAAACAGCTGGAGCTTGTTAAGGTAATTACACAGGGGAAAGGATAATGTACTGGGAACTCCTCAGAAGAATCTGATTTGTGGTGAGGGGAGAGAGATAAAAGCTCATTTAGGAACGACATGAACATGCTGCGTATGTAGCTGTTTATCAGTAAATATCTCCACTGAGATTAAGAAAAGCAGTAGCTTAATAAATTAAGTACTTCCTGGTATGGTTACTGTACTGGTAACTCCCCAAAAGAATCTGGATTGTGGTGAGGGAACAGAGAAAAAAGCTCATTTAGGACCTGCACTTACGAAGGATTAGGCAGCTGTATATCAGGGAGTAAACCTTCTGAGAATAAAAACAGCTGGAGCTTGTTAAGGTAATTACACAGGGGAAAGGATAATGTACTGGGAACTCCTCAGAAGAATCTGATTTGTGGTGAGGGGAGAGAGATAAAAGCTCATTTAGGAACGACATGAACATGCTGCGTAGGTAGCTGTTTATCGGTAAATATCTCCCTGAGATTAAGAAAAGCAGTAGCTTAATAAATTAAGTACTTCCTGGTATGGTTACTGTACTGGTAACTCCCCAAAAGAATCTGGATTGTGGTGAGGGAACAGAGAAAAAAGCTCATTTAGGACCTGCACTTACGAAGGGGGTAGGCAGCTGTATATCAGGGAGTAAACCTTCTGAGAATAAAAACAGCTGGAGCTTGTTAAGGTAATTACACAGGGGAAAGGAAAATGTACTTGGAACTCCTCAGAAGAATCTGATTTGTGGTGAGGGGAGAGAGATAAAATCTCATTTAGGAACGACATGAACATGCTGCTTAGGTAGCTGTTTATCAATAAATATCTCCACTGAGATTAAGAAAAGCAGTAGCTTAATAAATTAAGTACTTCCTGGTATGGTTACTGTACTGGTAACTCCCCAAAAGAATCTGGATTGTGGTGAGGGAACAGAGAAAAAAGCTCATTTAGGTCCTGCACTTACGAAGGGGGTAGGCAGCTGTATATCAGGGAGTAAACCTTCTGAGAATAAAAACAGCTGGAGCTTGTTAAGGTAATTACACAGGGGAAAGGATAATGTACTGGGAACTCCTCAGAAGCATCTGATTTGTGGTGAGGGGAGAGAGATAAAAGCTCATTTATGGACGACATGAACATGCTGCGTAGGTAGCTGTTTATCAGTAAATATCTCCACTGAGATTAAGAAAAGCAGTAGCTTAATAAATTAAGTACTTCCTGGTATGGTTACTGTACTGGTAACTCCCCAAAAGAATCTGGATTGTGGTGAGGGAACAGAGAAAAAAGCTCATTTAGGACCTGCACTTACGAAGGGGGTACGAAGCTGTATATCAGGGAGTAAACCTTCTGAGAATAAAAACAGCTGGAGCTTGTTAAGGTAAATACACAGGGGAAAGGATAATGTACTGGGAACTCCTCAGAAGAATCTGATTTGTGGTGAGGGGAGAGAGATAAAAGCTCATTTAGGAACGACATGAACATGCTGCGTAGGTAGCTGTTTATCAGTAAATATCTCCACTGAGATTAAGAAAAGCAGTAGTTTAATAAATTAAGTACTTCCTGGTATGGTTACTGTACTGGTAACTCCCCAAAAGAATCTGGATTGTGGTGAGGGAACAGAGAAAAAAGCTCATTTAGGACCTGCACTTACGAAGGGGGTAGGCAGCTGTATATCAAGGGGTAAACCTTGTTAGAATAAAAACAGCTGGTGCTTGTTAAGGTAATTACACAGGGGAAAGGATAATGTACTGGGAACTCCTCAGAAGAATCTGATTTGTGGTGAGGTGAGAGAGATAAAAGCTCATAAAGGAACGACATGAACATGCTGCGTACGTAGCTGTTTATCAGTAAATATCTCCACTGAGATTAAGAAAAGCTGTAGCTTAATAAATTAAGTACTTCCTGGTATGGTTACTGTACTGGTAACTACCCAAAAGAATCTGGATTGTGGTGCGGGAACAGAGAAAAAAGCTCATTTAGGACCTGCACTTACAAAGGGGGTAGGCAGCTGTATATCAGGGAGTAAACCTTCTTAGAATAAAAACAGCTGAAGCGTGTTAAGGTAATTACACAGGGGAAAAGATAATGTACTGGGAACTCCTCAGAAGAATTTGATTTGTGGTGAGGTGAGAGAGATAAAAGCTCATATAGGAACGACATGAACATGCTGCGTACGTAGCTGTTTATCAGTAAATATCTCCACTGAGATTAAGAAAAGCAGTAGCTTGGGCTGGGGATATAGCCTAGTGGCAAGAGTGCCTGCCTCGGATACACGAGGCCCTAGGTTCGATTCCCCAGCACCACATATACAGAAAACGGCCAGAAGCGGCGCTGTGGCTCAAGTGGCAGAGTGCTAGCCTTGAGCGGGAAGAAGCCAGGGACAGTGCTCAGGCCCTGAGTCCAAGTCCCAGGACTGGCCAAAAAAAAAATAAATAAAAATAAAAATAAAAAAAAAATAAGAAAAGCAGTAGCTTAATAAATTAAGTACTTCCTGGTATGGTTACTGTACTGTTAACGCCCCAAAAGAATCTGGATTGTGGTGAGGGAACAGAGAAATAAGCTCATTTAGGACCTGCACTTACGAAGGGGGTAGGCAGCTGTATATCAGGGAGTAAACCTTCTGAGAATAAAAACAGCTGGAGCTTGTTAAGGTAATTACACAGGGGAAAGTATAATGTACTGGGAACTCCTCAGAAGAATCTGATTTGTGGTGAGGGGAGAGAGTTAAAAGCTCATTTAGGAACGACATGAACATGCTGCGTAGGTAGCTGTTTATCAGTAAATATCTCCACAGAGATTAAGAAAAGCAGTAGCTTAATAAATTAAGTACTTCCTGGTATGGTTACTGTACTGGTAACTCCCCAAAAGAATCTGGATTGTGGTGAGGGAACAGAGAAAAAAGCTCATTTAGGACCTGCACTTACGAAGGGGGTAGGCAGCTGTATATCAGGGAGTAAACCTTCTGACAATAAAAACAGCTGGAGCTTGTTAAGGTAATTACACAGGGGAAAGGATAATGTACTGGGAACTCCTCAGAAGAATCTGATTTGTGGTGAGGGGAGAGAGATAAAAGCTCATTTAGGAACGACATGTACATGCTGCGTATGTAGCTGTTTATCAGTAAATATCTCCACTGAGATTAAGAAAAGCAGTAGCTTAATAAATTAAGTACTTCCTGGTATGGTTACTGTACTGGTAACTCCCCAAAAGAATCTGGATTGTGGTGAGGGAACAGAGAAAAAAGCTCATTTAGGACCTGCACTTACGAAGGATTAGGCAGCTGTATATCAGGGAGTAAACCTTCTGACAATAAAAACAGCTGGAGCTTGTTAAGGTAATTACACAGGGGAAAGGATAATGTACTGGGAACTCCTCAGAAGAATCTGATTTGTGGTGAGGGGAGAGAGATAAAAGCTCATTTAGGAACGACATGAACATGCTGCGTATGTAGCTGTTTATCAGTAAATATCTCCACTGAGATTAAGAAAAGCAGTAGCTTAATAAATTAAGTACTTCCTGGTATGGTTACTATACTGGTAACTCCCCAAAAGAATCTGGATTGTGGTGAGGGAACAGAGAAAAAAGCTCATTTAGGACCTGCACTTACGAAGGATTAGGCAGCTGTATATCAGGGAGTAAACCTTCTGAGAATAAAAACAGCTGGAGCTTGTTAAGGTAATTACACAGGGGAAAGGATAATGTACTGGGAACTCCTCAGAAGAATCTGATTTGTGGTGAGGGGAGAGAGATAAAAGCTCATTTAGGAACGACATGAACATGCTGCGTAGGTAGCTGTTTATCAGTAAATATCTCCACAGAGATTAAGAAAAGCAGTAGCTTAATAAATTAAGTACTTCCTGGTATGGTTACTGTACTGGTAACTCCCCGAAAGAATCTGGATTGTGGTGAGGGAACAGAGAAAAAAGCTCATTTAGGACCTGCACTTACGAAGGGGGTAGGCAGCTGTATATCAGGGAGTAAACCTTCTGACAATAAAAACAGCTGGAGCTTGTTAAGGTAATTACACAGGGGAAAGGATAATGTACTGGGAACTCCTCAGAAGAATCTGATTTGTGGTGAGGGGAGAGAGATAAAAGCTCATTTAGGAACGACATGAACATGCTGCGTATGTAGCTGTTTATCAGTAAATATCTCCACTGAGATTAAGAAAAGCAGTAGCTTAATAAATTAAGTACTTCCTGGTATGGTTACTGTACTGGTAACTCCCCAAAAGAATCTGGATTGTGGTGAGGGAACAGAGAAAAAAGCTCATTTAGGACATGCACTTACGAAGGATTAAGCAGCTGTATATCAGGGAGTAAAACTTCTGAGAATAAAAGCAGCTGGAGCTTGTTAAGGTAATTACACAGGGGAAAGGATAATGTACTGGGAACTCCTCAGAAGAATCTGATTTGTGGTGAGGGGAGAGAGATAAAAGCTCATTTAGGAACGACATGAACATGCTGCGTAGGTAGCTGTTTATCAGTAAATATCTCCCTGAGATTAAGAAAAGCAGTAGCTTAATAAATTAAGTACTTCCTGGTATGGTTACTGTACTGCTAACTCCCCAAAAGAATCTGGATTGTGGTGAGGGAACAGAGAAAAAAGCTCATTTAGGACCTGCACTTACGAAGGGGGTACGAAGCTGTATATCAGGGAGTAAACCTTCTGAGAATAAAAACAGCTGGAGCTTGTTAAGGTAAATACACAGGGGAAAGGATAATGTACTGGGAACTCCTCAGAAGAATCTGATTTGTGGTGAGGGGAGAGAGATAAAAGCTCATTTAGGAACGACATGAACATGCTGCGTAGGTAGCTGTTTATCAGTAAATATCTCCACTGAGATTAAGAAAAGCAGTAGTTTAATAAATTAAGTACTTCCTGGTATGGTTACTGTACTGGTAACTCCCCAAAAGAATCTGGATTGTGGTGAGGGAACAGAGAAAAAAGCTCATTTAGGACCTGCACTTACGAAGGGGGTAGGCAGCTGTATATCAGGGAGTAAACCTTGTTAGAATAAAAACAGCTGGTGCTTGTTAAGGTAATTACACAGGGGAAAGGATAATGTACTGGGAACTCCTCAGAAGAATCTGATTTGTGGTGAGGTGAGAGAGATAAAAGCTCATAAAGAACGACATGAACATGCTGCGTACGTAGCTGTTTATCAGTAAATATCTCCACTGAGATTAAGAAAAGCTGTAGCTTAATAAATTAAGTACTTCCTGGTATGGTTACTGTACTGGTAACTACCCAAAAGAATCTGGATTGTGGTGCGGGAACAGAGAAAAAAGCTCATTTAGGACCTGCACTTACAAAGGGGGTAGGCAGCTGTATATCAGGGAGTAAACCTTCTTAGAATAAAAACAGCTGAAGCGTGTTAAGGTAATTCCACAGGGGAAAAGATAATGTACTGGGAACTCCTCAGAAGAATTTGATTTGTGGTGAGGTGAGAGAGATAAAAGCTCATATAGGAACAACATGAACATGCTGCGTACGTAGCTGTTTATCAGTAAATATCTCCACTGAGATTAAGAAAAGCAGTAGCTTAATAAATTAAGTACTTCCTGGTATGGTTACTGTACTGTTAACGCCCCAAAAGAATCTGGATTGTGGTGAGGGAACAGAGAAATAAGCTCATTTAGGACCTGCACTTACGAAGGGGGTAGGCAGCTGTATATCAGGTAGTAAACCTTTTGAGAATAAAAACAGCTGGAGCTTGTTAAGGTAATTACACAGGGGAAAGTATAATGTACTGGGAACTCCTCAGAAGAATCTGATTTGTGGTGAGGGGAGAGAGTTAAAAGCTCATTTAGGAACGACATGAACATGCTGCGTAGGTAGCTGTTTATCAGTAAATATCTCCACAGAGATTAAGAAAAGCAGTAGCTTAATAAATTAAGTAATTCCTGGTATGGTTACTGTACTGGTAACTCCCCAAAAGAATCTGGATTGTGGTGAGGGAACAGAGAAAAAAGCTCATTTAGGACCTGCACTTACGAAGGGGGTAGGCAGCTGTATATCAGGGAGTAAACCTTCTGACAATAAAAACAGCTGGAGCTTGTTAAGGTAATTACACAGGGGAAAGGATAATGTACTGGGAACTCCTCAGAAGAATCTGATTTGTGGTGAGGGGGAGAGAGATAAAAGCTCATTTAGGAACGACATGAACATGCTGCGTATGTAGCTGTTTATCAGTAAATATCTCCACTGAGATTAAGAAAAGCAGTAGCTTAATAAATTAAGTACTTCCTGGTATGGTTACTGTACTGGTAACTCCCCAAAAGAATCTGGATTGTGGTGAGGGAACAGAGAAAAAAGCTCATTTAGGACCTGCACTTACGAAGGATTAGGCAGCTGTATATCAGGGAGTAAACCTTCTGACAATAAAAACAGCTGGAGCTTGTTAAGGTAATTACACAGGGGAAAGGATAATGTACTGGGAACTCCTCAGAAGAATCTGATTTGTGGTGAGGGGAGAGAGATAAAAGCTCATTTAGGAACGACATGAACATGCTGCGTATGTAGCTGTTTATCAGTAAATATCTCCACTGAGATTAAGAAAAGCAGTAGCTCAATAAATTAAGTACTTCCTGGTATGGTTACTATACTGGTAACTCCCCAAAAGAATCTGGATTGTGGTGAGGGAACAGAGAAAAAAGCTCATTTAGGACCTGCACTTACGAAGGATTAGGCAGCTGTATATCAGGGAGTAAACCTTCTGAGAATAAAAACAGCTGGAGCTTGTTAAGGTAATTACACAGGGGAAAGGATAATGTACTGGGAACTCCTCAGAAGAATCTGATTTGTGGTGAGGGGAGAGAGATAAAAGCTCATTTAGGAACGACATGAACATGCTGCGTAGGTAGCTGTTTATCAGTAAATATCTCCACAGAGATTAAGAAAAGCAGTAGCTTAATAAATTAAGTACTTCCTGGTATGGTTACTGTACTGGTAACTCCCCAAAAGAATCTGGATTGTGGTGAGGGAACAGAGAAAAAAGCTCATTTAGGACCTGCACTTACGAAGGGGGTAGGCAGCTGTATATCAGGGAGTAAACCTTCTGACAATAAAAACAGCTGGAGCTTGTTAAGGTAATTGCACAGGGGAAAGGATAATGTACTGGGAACTCCTCAGAAGAATCTGATTTGTGGTGAGGGGAGAGAGATAAAAGCTCATTTAGGAACGACATGAACATGCTGCGTATGTAGCTGTTTATCAGTAAATATCTCCACTGAGATTAAGAAAAGCAGTAGCTTAATAAATTAAGTACTTCCTGGTATGGTTACTGTACTGGTAACTCCCCAAAAGAATCTGGATTGTGGTGAGGGAACAGAGAAAAAAGCTCATTTAGGACATGCACTTACGAAGGATTAAGCAGCTGTATATCAGGGAGTAAAACTTCTGAGAATAAAAACAGCTGGAGCTTGTTAAGGTAATTACACAGGGGAAAGGATAATGTACTGGGAACTCCTCAGAAGAATCTGATTTGTGGTGAGGGGAGAGAGATAAAAGCTCATTTAGGAACGACATGAACATGCTGCGTAGGTAGCTGTTTATCAGTAAATATCTCCCTGAGATTAAGAAAAGCAGTAGCTTAATAAATTAAGTACTTCCTGGTATGGTTACTGTACTGGAAACTCCCCAAAAGAATCTGGATTGTGGTGAGGGAACAGAGAAAAAAGCTCATTTAGGACCTGCACTTACGAAGGGGGTAGGCAGCTGTATATCAGGGAGTAAACCTTCTGAGAATAAAAACAGCTGGAGCTTGTTAAGGTAATTACACAGGGGAAAGGAAAATGTACTTGGAACTCCTCAGAAGAATCTGATTTGTGGTGAGGGGAGAGAGATAAAAGCTCATTTAGGAACGACATGAACATGCTGCGTAGGTAGCTGTTTATCAGTAAATATCTCCACTGAGATTAAAAAAAGCAGTAGCTTAATAAATTAAGTACTTCCTGGTATGGTTACTGTACTGGTAACTCCCCAAAAGAATCTGGATTGTGGTGAGGGAACAGAGAAAAAAGCTCATTTAGGTCCTGCACTTACGAAGGGGGTAGGCAGCTGTATATCAGGGAGTAAACCTTCTGACAATAAAAACAGCTGGAGCTTGTTAAGGTAATTACACAGGGGAAAGGATAATGTACTGGGAACTCCTCAGAAGCATCTGATTTGTGGTGAGGGGAGAGAGATAAAAGCTCATTTAGGGACGACATGAACATGCTGCGTAGGTAGCTGTTTATCAGTAAATATCTCCACTGAGATTAAGAAAAGCAGTAGCTTAATAAATTAAGTACTTCCTGGTATGGTTACTGTACTGGTAACTCCCCAAAAGAATCTGGATTGTGGTGAGGGAACAGAGAAAAAAGCTCATTTAGGACCTGCACTTACGAAGGGGGTACGAAGCTGTATATCAGGGAGTAAACCTTCTGAGAATAAAAACAGCTGGAGCTTGTTAAGGTAAATACACAGGGGAAAGGATAATGTACTGGGAACTCCTCAGAAGAATCTGATTTGTGGTGAGGGGAGAGAGATAAAAGCTCATTTAGGAACGACATGAACATGCTGCGTAGGTAGCTGTTTATCAGTAAATATCTCCACTGAGATTAAGAAAAGCAGTAGTTTAATAAATTAAGTACTTCCTGGTATGGTTACTGTACTGGTAACTCCCCAAAAGAATCTGGATTGTGGTGAGGGAACATAGAAAATTGCTCATTTAGGACCTGCCCTTACGAAGGGGGTAGGCAGCTGTATATCAGGGAGTAAACCTTCTGAGAATAAAAACCGCTGGAACTTGTTAAGGTAATTACACAGGGGAAAGGATAATGTACTGGGAACTCCTCAGAAGAATCTGATTTGTGGTGAGGGGAGAGAGATAAAAGCTCATTTAGGAACGACATGAACATGCTGCGTAGGTAGCTGTTTATCAGTAAATATCTCCACTGAGATTAAAAAAAGCAGTAGCTTAATAAATTAAGTACTTCCTGGTATGGTTACTGTACTGGTAACTCCCCAAAAGAATCTGGATTGTGGTGAGGGAACAGAGAAAAAAGCTCATTTAGGACCTGCACTTACGAAGGGGGTAGGCAGCTATATATCAGGGAGTAAACCTTGTTAGAATAAAAACAGCTGGTGCTTGTTAAGGTAATTACACAGGGGAAAGGATAATGTACTGGGAACTCCTCAGAAGAATCTGATTTGTGGTGAGGTGAGAGAGATAAAAGCTCATAAAGGAACGACATGAACATGCTGCGTACGTAGCTGTTTATCAGTAAATATCTCCACTGAAATTAAGAAAAGCTGTAGCTTAATAAATTAAGTACTTCCTGGTATGGTTACTGTACTGGTAACTCCCCAAAAGAATCTGGATTGTGGTGCGGGAACAGAGAAAAAAGCTCATTTAGGACCTGCACTTACAAAGGGGGTAGGCAGCTGTTTATCAGGGAGTAAACCTTCTTAGAATAAAAACAGCTGAAGCGTGTTAAGGTAATTCCACAGGGGAAAAGATAATGTACTGGGAACTCCTCAGAAGAATTTGATTTGTGGTGAGGTGAGAGAGATAAAAGCTCATATAGGAACGACATGAACATGCTGCGTACGTAGCTGTTTATCAGTAAATATCTCCACTGAGATTAAGAAAAGCAGTAGCTTAATAAATTAAGTACTTCCTGGTATGGTTACTGTACTGTTAACGCCCCAAAAGAATCTGGATTGTGGTGAGGGAACAGAGAAATAAGCTCATTTAGGACCTGCACTTACGAAGGGGGTAGGCAGCTGTATATCAGGGAGTAAACCTTCTGAGAATAAAAAGAGCTGGAGCTTGTTAAGGTAATTACACAGGGGAAAGTATAATGTACTGGGAACTCCTCAGAAGAATCTGATTTGTGGTGAGGGGAGAGAGTTAAAAGCTCATTTAGGAACGACATGAACATGCTGCGTAGGTAGCTGTTTATCAGTAAATATCTCCACAGAGATTAAGAAAAGCAGTAGCTTAATAAATTAAGTACTTCCTGGTATGGTTACTGTACTGGTAACTCCCCAAAAGAATCTGGATTGTGGTGAGGGAACAGAGAAAAAAGCTCATTTAGGACCTGCACTTACGAAGGGGGTAGGCAGCTGTATATCAGGGAGTAAACCTTCTGAGAATAAAAACAGCTGGAGCTTGTTAAGGTAATTACACAGGGGAAAGGATAATGTACTGGGACCTCCTCAGAAGAATCTGATTTGTGGTGAGGGAGGGAGAGAGATAAAAGCTCATTTAGGAACGACATGAACATGCTGCGTAGGTAGCTGTTTATCAGTAAATATCTCCACTGAGATTAAGAAAAGCAGTAGCTTAATAAATTAAGTACTTCCTGGTATGGTTACTGTACTTGTAACTCCCCAAAAGAATCTGGATTGTGGTGAGGGAACAGAGAAAAAAGCTCATTTAGGTCCTGCACTTACGAAGGGGGTAGGCAGCTGTATATCAGGGAGTAAACCTTCTGAGAATAAAAACAGCTGGAGCTTGTTAAGGTAATTACACAGGGGAAAGGATAATGTACTGGGAACTCCTCAGAAGCATCTGATTTGTGGTGAGGGGAGAGAGATAAAAGCTCATTTAGGGACGACATGAACATGCTGCGTAGGTAGCTGTTTATCAGTAAATATCTCCACTGAGATTAAGAAAAGCAGTAGCTTAATAAATTAAGTACTTCCTGGTATGGTTACTGTTCTGGTAACTCCCCAAAAGAATCTGGATTGTGGTGAGGGAACAGAGAAAAAAGCTCATTTAGGACCTGCACTTACGAAGGGGGTACGAAGCTGTATATCAGGGAGTAAACCTTCTGAGAATAAAAACAGCTGGAGCTTGTTAAGGTAAATACACAGGGGAAAGGATAATGTACTGAGAACTCCTCAGAAGAATCTGATTTGTGGTGAGGGGAGAGAGATAAAAGCTCATTTAGGAACGACATGAACATGCTGCGTAGGTAGCTGTTTATCAGTAAATATCTCCACTGAGATTAAGAAAAGCAGTAGTTTAATAAATTAAGTACTTCCTGGTATGGTTACTGTACTGGTAACTCCCCAAAAGAATCTGGATTGTGGTGAGGGAACATAGAAAATTGCTCATTTAGGACCTGCCCTTACGAAGGGGGTAGGCAGCTGTATATCAGGGAGTAAACCTTCTGAGAATAAAAACCGCTGGAACTTGTTAAGGTAATTACACAGGGGAAAGGATAATGTACTGGGAACTCCTCAGAAGAATCTGATTTGTGGTGAGGGGAGAGAGATAAAAGCTCATTTAGGAACGACATGAACATGCTGTGTACGTAGCTGTTTATCAGTAAATATCTCCACAGAGATTAGGAAAAGCAGTAGCTTAATAAATTAAGTACTTCCTGGTATGGTTACTGTACTGGTAACCCCAAAAGAATCTGGATTGTGGTGAGGGAACAGAGAAAAAAGCTCATTTAGGACCTGCACTTACGAAGGGGGTAGGCAGCTGTATATCAGGGAGTAAACCTTGTTAGAATAAAAACAGCTGGTGCTTGTTAAGGTAATTACACAGGGGAAAGGATAATGTACTGGGAACTCCTCAGAAGAATCTGATTTGTGGTGAGGTGAGAGAGATAAAAGCTCATAAAGGAACGACATGAACATGCTGCGTACGTAGCTGTTTATCAGTAAATATCTCCACTGAGATTAAGAAAAGCTGTAGCTTAATAAATTAAGTACTTCCTGGTATGGTTACTCTACTGGTAACTCCCCAAAAGAATCTGGATTGTGGTGCGGGAACAGAGAAAAAAGCTCATTTAGGACCTGCACTTACAAAGGGGGTAGGCAGCTGTATATCAGGGAGTAAACCTTCTTAGAATAAAAACAGCTGAAGCGTGTTAAGGTAATTACACAGGGGAAAAGATAATGTACTGGGAACTCCTCAGAAGAATTTGATTTGTGGTGAGGTGAGAGAGATAAAAGCGCATATAGGAACGACATGAACATGCTGCGTACGTAGCTGTTTATCAGTAAATATCTCCACTGAGATTAAGAAAAGCAGTAGCTTAATAAATTAAGTACTTCCTGGTATGGTTACTGTACTGTTAACGCCCCAAAAGAATCTGGATTGTGGTGAGGGAACAGAGAAATAAGCTCATTTAGGACCTGCACTTACGAAGGGGGTAGGCAGCTGTATATCAGGGAGTAAACCTTCTGAGAATAAAAACAGCTGGAGCTTGTTAAGGTAATTACACAGGGGAAAGAATAATGTACTGGGAACTCCTCAGAAGAATCTGATTTGTGGTGAGGGGAGAGAGTTAAAAGCTCATTTAGGAACGACATGAACATGCTGCGTAGGTAGCTGTTTATCAGTAAATATCTCCACAGAGATTAAGAAAAGCAGTAGCTTAATAAATTAAGTACTTCCTGGTATGGTTACTGTACTGGTAACTCCCCAAAAGAATCTGGATTGTGGTGAGGGAACAGAGAAAAAAGCTCATTTAGGACCTGCACTTACGAAGGGGGTAGGCAGCTGTATATCAGGGAGTAAACCTTCTGACAATAAAAACAGCTGGAGCTTGTTAAGGTAATTACACAGGGGAAAGGATAATGTACTGGGAACTCCTCAGAAGAATCTGATTTGTGGTGAGGGGAGAGAGATAAAAGCTCATTTAGGAACGACATGAACATGCTGCGTATGTAGCTGTTTATCAGTAAATATCTCCACTGAGATTAAGAAAAGCAGTAGCTTAATAAATTAAGTACTTCCTGGTATGGTTACTGTACTGGTAACTCCCCAAAAGAATCTGGATTGTGGTGAGGGAACAGAGAAAAAAGCTCATTTAGGACCTGCACTTACGAAGGAATTAGGCAGCTGTATATCAGGGAGTAAACCTTCTGAGAATAAAAACAGCTGGAGCTTGTTAAGGTAATTACACAGGGGAAAGGATAATGTACTGGGAATCCTCAGAAGAATCTGATTTGTGGTGAGGGGAGAGAGATAAAAGCTCATTTAGGAACGACATGAACATGCTGCGTAGGTAGCTGTTTATCAGTAAATATCTCCCTGATATTAAGAAAAGCAGTAGCTTAATAAATTAAGTACTTCCTGGTATGGTTACTGTACTGGTAACTCCCCAAAAGAATCTGGATTGTGGTGAGGGAACAGAGAAAAAAGCTCATTTAGGACCTGCACTTACGAAGGGGGTACGAAGCTGTATATCAGGGAGTAAACCTTCTGAGAATAAAAACAGCTGGAGCTTGTTAAGGTAAATACACAGGGGAAAGGATAATGTACTGGGAACTCCTCAGAAGAATCTGATTTGTGGTGAGGGGAGAGAGATAAAAGCTCATTTAGGAACGACATGAACATGCTGCGTAGGTAGCTGTTTATCAGTAAATATCTCCACTGAGATTAAGAAAAGCAGTAGTTTAATAAATTAAGTACTTCCTGGTATGGTTACTGTACTGGTAACTCCCCAAAAGAATCTGGATTGTGGGTGAGGGAACATAGAAAATTGCTCATTTAGGACCTGCCCTTACGAAGGGGGGTAGGCAGCTGTATATCAGGGAGTAAACCTTCTGAGAATAAAAACGCTGGAACTTGTTAAGGTAATTACACAGGGGAAAGGATAATGTACTGGGAACTCCTCAGAAGAATCTGATTTGTGGTGAGGGGGAGAGAGATAAAAGCTCATTTAGGAACGACATGAACATGCTGCGTACGTAGCTGTTTATCAGTAAATATCTCCACAGAGATTAGGAAAAGCAGTAGCTTAATAAATTAAGTACTTCCTGGTATGGTTACTGTACTGGTAACCCCAAAAGAATCTGGATTGTGGTGAGGGAACAGAGAAAAAAGCTCATTTAGGACCTGCACTTACGAAGGGGGTAGGCAGCTTGTATATCAGGGAGTAAACCTTGTTAGAAAAAAAACAGCTGGTGCTTGTTAAGGTAATTACACAGGGGAAAGGATATGTACTGGGAACTCCTCAGAAGAATCTGATTTGTGGTGAGGTGAGAGAGATAAAAGCTCATAAAGGAACGACATGAACATGCTGCGTACGTAGCTGTTTATCAGTAAATATCTCCACTGAGATTAAGAAAAGCTGTAGCTTAATAAATTAAGTACTTCCTGGTATGGTTTACTGTACTGGTAACTCCCCAAAAGAATCTGGATTGTGGTGCGGGAACAGAGAAAAAAGCTCATTTAGGACCTGCACTTACAAAGGGGGTAGGCAGCTGTATATCAGGGAGTAAACCTTCTTAGAATAAAAACAGCTGAAGCGTGTTAAGGTAATTACACAGGGGAAAAGATAATGTACTGGGAACTCCTCAGAAGAATTTGATTTGTGGTGAGGTGAGAGAGATAAAAGCTCATATAGGAACGACATGAACATGCTGCGTACGTAGCTGTTTATCAGTAAATATCTCCACTGAGATTAAGAAAAGCAGTAGCTTAATAAATTAAGTACTTCCTGGTATGGTTACTGTACTGTTAACGCCCCAAAAGAATCTGGATTGTGGTGAGGGAACAGAGAAATAAGCTCATTTAGGACCTGCACTTACGAAGGGGGTAGGCAGCTGTATATCAGGGAGTAAACCTTCTGAGAATAAAAACAGCTGGAGCTTGTTAAGGTAATTACACAGGGGAAAGAATAATGTACTGGGAACTCCTCAGAAGAATCTGATTTGTGGTGAGGGGAGAGAGTTAAAAGCTCATTAGGAACGACATGAACATGCTGCGTAGGTAGCTGTTTATCAGTAAATATCTCCACAGAGATTAAGAAAAGCAGTAGCTTAATAAATTAAGTACTTCCTGGTATGGTTACTGTACTGGTAACTCCCAAAAGAATCTGGATTGTGGTGAGGGAACAGAGAAAAAAGCTCATTTAGGACCTGCACTTACGAAGGGGGGTAGGCAGCTGTATATCAGGGAGGTAAACCTTCTGACAATAAAAACAGCTGGAGCTTGTTAAGGTAATTACACAGGGGAAAGGATAATGTACTGGGAACTCCTCAGAAGAATCTGATTTGTGGTGAGGGGAGAGAGATAAAAGCTCATTTAGGAACGACATGAACATGCTGCGTATGTAGCTGTTTATCAGTAAATATCTCCACTGAGATTAAGAAAAGCAGTAGCTTAATAAATTAAGTACTTCCTGGTATGGTTACTGTACTGGTAACTCACCAAAAGAATCTGGATTGTGGTGAGGGAACAGAGAAAAAAGCTCATTTAGGACCTGCACTACGAAGGATTAGGCAGCTGTATATCAGGGAGTAAACCTTCTGAGAATTAAAAACAGCTGGAGCTTGTTAAGGTAATTACACAGGGGAAAGGATAATGTACTGGGAACTCCTCAGAAGAATCTGATTTGTGGTGAGGGGGAGAGAGATATAAGCTCATTTAGGAACGACATGAACATGCTGCGTATGTAGCTGTTTATCAGTAAATATCTCCCTGATATTAAGAAAAGCAGTAGCTTAATAAATTAAGTACTTCCTGGTATGGTTACTGTACTGGTAACTCCCCAAAAGAATCTGGATTGTGGTGAGGGGAACAGAGAAAAAAGCTCATTTAGGACCTGCACTTACGAAGGGGGTAGGCAGCTGTATATCAGGGGAGTAAACCTTCTGAGAATAAAAACAGCTGGAGCTTGTTAAGGTAATTACACAGGGGAAAGGAAAATGTACTTGGAACTCCTCAGAAGAATCAGATTTGTGGTGAGGGGAGAGAGGTAAAAGCTCATTTAGGACGACATGAACATGCTGCGTAGGTAGCTGTTTATCAGTAAATATCTCCACTGAGATTAAGAAAAGCAGTACCTTAATAAATTAAGTACTTCCTGGTATGGTTACTGTACTGGTAACTCCCCAAAAGAATCTGGATTGTGGTGAGGGAACAGAGAAAAAAGCTCATTTAGGTCCTGCACTTACGAAGGGGGTAGGCAGCTGTATATCAGGGAGTAAACCTTCTGAGAATAAAAACAGCTGGAGCTTGTTAAGGTAATTACACAGGGGAAAGGATAATGTACTGGGAACTCCTCAGAAGCATCTGATTTGTGGTGAGGGGAGAGAGATAAAAGCTCATTTATGGACGACATGAACATGCTGCGTAGGTAGCTGTTTATCAGTAAATATCTCCACTGAGATTAAGAAAAGCAGTAGCTTAATAAATTAAGTACTTCCTGGTATGGTTACTGTACTGGTAACTCCCCAAAGAATCTGGATTGTGGTGAGGGGAACAGAGAAAAAAGCTCATTTAGGGACCTCGCACTTACGAAGGGGGTACGAAGCTGTATATCAGGGAGTAAACCTTCTGAGAATAAAAACAGCTGAGCTTGTTAAGGTAAATACACAGGGGAAAGGATAATGTACTGGGAACTCCTCAGAAGAATCTGATTTGTGGGGAGGGGAGAGAGATAAAAGCTCATTTAGGAACGACATGAACATGCTGCGTAGGTAGCTGTTTATCAGTAAAATATCTCCACTGAGATTAAGAAAAGCAGTAGTTTAATAAATTAAGTACTTCCTGGTATGGTTACTGTACTGGTAACTCCCCAAAGAATCTGGATTGTGGTGAGGGAACATAGAAAATTGCTCATTTAGGACCTGCCCTTACGAAGGGGGTAGGCAGCTGTATATCAGGGAGTAAACCTTGTTAGAATACAAACAGCTGGTGCTTGTTAAGGTAATTACACAGGGGAAAGGATAATGTACTGGGAACTCCTCAGAAGAATCTGATTTGTGGTGAGGTGAGAGAGATAAAAGCTCATAAAGGAACGACATGAACATGCTGCGTACGTAGCTGTTTATCAGTAAATATCTCCCACTGAGATTAAGAAAAGCTGTAGCTTAATAAATTCAGTACTTCCTGGTATGGTTACTGTACTGGTAACTCCCCAAAAGAATCTGGATTGTGGTGCGGGAACAGAGAAAAAAGCTCATTTAGGACCTGCACTTACAAAGGGGGTAGGCAGCTGTATATCAGGGAGTAAACCTTCTTAGAATAAAAACAGCTGAAGCGTGTTAAGGTAATTACACAGGGGGAAAAGATAATGTACTGGGAACTCCTCAGAAGAATTTGATTTGTGGTGAGGTGAGAGAGATAAAAGCTCATATAGGAACGACATGAACATGCTGCGTACGTAGCTGTTTATCAGTAAATATCTCCACTGAGATTAAGAAAAGCAGTAGCTTAATAAATTAAGTACTTCCTGGTATGGTTACTGTACTGTTAACGCCCCAAAAGAATCTGGATTGTGGTGAGGGAACAGAGAAATAAGGCTCATTTAGGACCTGCACTTACGAAGGTGGTAGGCAGCTGTATATCAGGGAGTAAACCTTCTGAGAATAAAAACAGCTGGAGCTTGTTAAGGTAATTACACAGAGGAAAGTATAATATACTGGGAACTCCTCAGAAGAATCTGATTTGTGGTGAGGGGAGAGAGTTAAAAGCTCATTTAGGAACGACATGAACATGCTGCGTAGGTAGCTGTTTATCAGTAAATATCTCCACAGAGATTAAGAAAAGCAGTAGCTTAATAAATTAAGTACTTCCTGGTATGGTTACTGTACTGGTAAACTCCCAAAAGAATCTGGATTGTGGTGAGGGAACAGAGAAAAAAGCTCATTAGGACCTGCACTTACGAAGGGGGTAGGCAGCTGTAATATCAGGGAGTAAACCTTCTGACAATAAAAACAGCTGGAGCTTGTTAAGGTAATTACACAGGGGAAAGGATAATGTACTGGGAACTCCTCAGAAGAATCTGATTTGTGGTGAGGGAGAGAGATAAAAGCTCAATTAGGAACGACATGAACATGCTGCGTATGTAGCTGTTTATCAGTAAATATCTCCACTGAGATTAAGAAAAGCAGTAGCTTAATAAATTAAGTACTTCCTGTATGGTTACTGTACTGGTAACTCCCCAAAAGAATCTGGATGTGGTTGAGGGAACAGAGAAAAAAGCTCATTTAGGACCTGCACTTACGAAGGGGGTAGGCAGCTGTATATCAGGGAGTAAACCTTCTGAGAATAAAAACAGCTGGAGCTTGTTAAGGTAATTACACAGGGGGAAAGGAAAATGTACTTGGAACTCCTCAGAAGAATCTGATTTGTGGTGAGGGAGAGAGGTAAAAGCTCATTTAGGAACGACATGAACATGCTGCGTAGGGTAGCTGTTTATCAGTAAATATCTCCACTGAGATTAAGAAAAGCAGTACCTTAATAAATTAAGTACTTCCTGGTATGGTACTGTACTGGTAACTCCCCAAAAGAATCTGGATTGTGGTGAGGGAACAGAGAAAAAAGCTCATTTAGGTCCTGCACTTACGAAGGGGGTAGGCAGCTGTATATTCAGGGAGTAAACCTTCGTGAGAATAAAAACAGCTTGGAGCTTGTTAAGGTAATTACCCAGGGGGAAAGGATAATGTACTGGGAACTCCTCAGAAGCATCTGATTTGTGGTGAGGGAGAGAGATAAAAGCTCATTTAGGGACGACATGAACATGCTGCGTAGGTAGCTGTTTATCAGTAAATATCTCCACTGAGATTAAGAAAAGCAGTAGCTTAATAAATAAAGTACTTCCTGGTATGGTTACTGTACTGGTAACTCCCCAAAAGAATCTGGGATTGTGGTGAGGGAACAGAGAAAAAGCTCATTTAGGACCTGCACTTACGAGAGGGGGTACGAAGCTGTATATCAGGGAGTAAACCTTCTGAGAATAAAAACAGCTGGAGCTTGTTAAGGTAAATACACAGGGGAAAGGATAATGTACTGGGAACTCCTCAGAAGAATCTGATTTGTGGTGAGGGGAGAGAGATAAAAGCTCATTTAGGAACGACATGAACATGCTGCGTAGGTAGCTGTTTATCAGTAAATATCTCCACTGAGATTAAGAAAAGCAGTAGTTTAATAAATTAAGTACTTCCTGTATGGTTACTGTACTGGTAACTCCCCAAAAGAATCTGGATTGTGGTGAGGGAACATAGAAAATTGCTCATTTAGGACCTGCCCTTACGAAGGGGGTAGGCAGCTGTATATCAGGGAGTAAACCTTGTTAGAATAAAAACAGCTGGTGCTTGTTAAGGTAATTACACAGGGGAAAGGATAATGTACTGGGAACTCCTCAGAAGGAATCTGATTTGTGGTGAGGTGAGAGAGATAAAAGCTCATAAAGGAACGACATGAACATGCTGCGTACGTAGCTGTTTATCAGTAAATATCTCCACTGAGATTAAGAAAAGCTGTAGCTTAATAAATTAAGTAATTCCTGGTATGGTTACTGTACTGGTAACTCCCCAAAAGAATCTGGATTGTGGTGCGGGAACAGAGAAAAAAGCTCATTTAGGACCTGCACTTAACAAAGGGGGTAGGCAGCTGTTATCAGGGAGGTAACCTTCTTAGAATAAAAACAGCTGAAGCGTGTTAAGGTAATTACACAGGGGAAAAGATAATGTACTGGGAACTCCTCAGAAGAATTTGATTTGTGGTGTGGTGAGAGAGATAAAAGCTCATATAGGAACGACATGAACATGCTGCGTACGTAGCTGTTTATCAGTAAATATCTCCACTGAGATTAAGAAAAGCTGTAGCTTAATAAATTAAGTACTTCCTGGTATGGTTACCTGTACTGTTAACGCCCAAAAGAATCTGGATTGTGGTGAGGGAACAGAGAAATAAGCTCATTTAGGACCTGCACTTACGAAGGAGGTAGGCAGCTGTATATCAGGGAGTAAACCTTCTGAGAATAAAAACAGCTGGAGCTTGTTAAGGTAATTACACAGAGGAAAGTATAATATACTGGGAACTCCTCAGAAGAATCTGATTTGTGGTGAGGGGAGAGAGTTAAAAGCTTCATTTAGGAACGACATGAACATGCTGCGTAGGTAGCTGTTTATCAGTAAATATCTCCACAGAGATTAAGAAAAGCAGTAGCTTAATAAATTAAGTACTTCCTGGTAGGTAGGTTACTGTACTGGTAACTCCAAAAGAATCTGGATTGTGGGTGAGGGAACAGAGAACAAAAGCTCATTTAGGACCTGCACTTACGAAGGGGGTAGCAGCTGTATATCAGGGAGTAAACCTTCTGACAATACAAACAGCTGGAGCTTGTTAAGGTAATTACACAGGGGAAAGGATAATGTACTGGGAACTCCTCAGAAGAATCTGATTTGGTGGTGAGGGGAGAGAGATAAAAGCTCAATTAGGAACGACATGAACATGCTGCGTATGTAGCTGTTTATCAGTAAATATCTCCACTGAGATTAAGAAAAGCAGTAGCTTAATAAATATAAGTACTTCCTGGTATGGTTACTGTACTGGTAACTCCCAAAAACAATCTGGATTGTGGTGAGGGAACAGAGAAAAAAGCTCATTTAGGACCTGCACTTACGAAGGGGGTACGAAGCTGTATATCAGGGAGTAAACCTTCTGAGAATAAAAACAGCTGGAGCTTGTTAAGGTAAATACACAGGGGAAAGGATAATGTACTGGGAACTCCTCAGAAGAATCTGTATTTGTGGTGATGGGGAGAGAGATAAAAGCTCATTTAGGAACGACATGAACATGCTGCGTAGGTAGCTGTTTATCAGTAAATATCTCCACTGAGATTAAGAAAAGCAGTAGTTTAATAAATTAAGTACTTCCTGGTATGGTTACTGTACTGGTAACTCCCCAAAGAATCTGGATTGTGGTGAGGGAACATAGGAAATTGCTCATTTAGACCTGCCCTTACGAAGGTGGTAGGCAGCTGTATATCAGGGAGTAAACTTCGAGAAATAAAAACCGCTGGAACTTGTTAAGGTAATTACACAGGGGAAAGGATAATGTACTGGGAACTCCTCAGAAGAATCTGATTTGTGGTGAGGGGAGAGAGATAAAAGCTCATTTAGGAACGACATGAACATGCTGCGTACGTAGCTGTTTATCAGTAAATATCTCCACAGAGATTAGGAAAAGCAGTAGCTTAATAAATTAACTACTTCTGGTATGGTTTACTGTACTGGTAACTCCCCAAAAGAATCTGGACTGTGGTGAGGGGAACAGAGAAAAAAGCTCATTTAGGACCTGCTCTTACGAAGGGGGTAGGCAGCTGTATATCAGGAGTAAACCTTCTGAGATAAAAACAACTGGAGCTTGTTAAGGTAATTACACAGGGGAAAGGATAATGTACTGGGAACTCCTCAGAAGAATCTGATTTGTGGTGAGGGGAGAGAGATAAAAGCTCATTTAGGAACGACATGAACATGCTGCGTAGGTAGCTGTTTATCAGTAAATATCTCCACTGAGATTAAGAAAAGCAGTAGCTTAATAAATTAAGTACTTCCTGGTATGGTTACTGTACTGGTAACTCCCAAAAGAATCTGGATTGTGGTGAGGGAACAGAGAAAAAAGCTCATTTAGGACCTGCACTTTCGAAGGGGGTAGGCAGCTGTATATCAGGGAGTAAAACTTCTGAGAATAAAAACAGCTGGAGCTTGTTAAGGTAATTACACAGGGGAAAGGATAATGTACTGGGAACTCCTCAGAAGAATCTGATTTGTGGTGGGGGAGAGAGATAAAAAGCTCATTTAGGAACGACATGGAACATGCTGCGTAGGTAGCTGTTTATCAGTAAATATCTCCACTGAGATTATGAAAAGCAGTAGCTTAATAAATTAAGTACTTCCTGGTATGGTTACTGTACTGGTAACTCCCAAAAGAATCTGGATTGTGGT
>NW_025961151.1:0-43942 GCF_023159225.1 Perognathus longimembris pacificus | reverse complement strand
AACTCCCCAAAAGAATCTGGATTGTGGTGAGGGAACAGAGAAAAAAGCTCATTTAGGACCTGCACTTTCGAAGGGGGTAGGCAGCTGTATATCAGGGAGTAAACCTTCTGAGAATAAAAACAGCTGGAGCTTGTTAAGGTAATTACACAGGGGAAAGGATAATGTACTGGGAACTCCTCAGAAGAATCTGATTTGTGGTGAGGGGAGAGAGATAAAAGCTCATTTAGGAACGACATGAACATGCTGCGTACGTAGCTGTTTATCAGTAAATATCTCCACTGAGATTAAGAAAAGCAGGAGCTAAATAAATTAAGTACTTCCTGGTATGGTTACTGTACTGTTAACTCCACAAAAGAATCTGGATTGTGGTGAGGGAACAGAGAAAAAAGCTCATTTAGGACCTGCACTTACGAAGGGGGTAGGCAGCCGTTTATCAGGGAGTAAACCTTCTGAGAATAAAAACAGCTGGAGGTTGTTAAGGTAATTACACAGGGGAAAGGATAATGTACTCGGAACTCCTCAGAAGAATCTGATTTGTGGTGAGGGGAGAGAGATAAAAGCTCATTTAGGAACGACATGAACATGTTGCGTACGTAGCTGTTTATCAGTAAATATCACCACTGAGATTAAGAAAAGCAGTAGCTTAATGAATTAAGTACTTCCTGGTATGGTTCCTGTACTGGTAACTCCCCAAAAGAATCTGGATTGTGGTTTGGGAACAGAGAACAAAGCTCATTTATGACTTGCACTTACGAAGGGAGTAGGCAGCTGTATATAAGGGAGTAAACCTTCTGAGAATAAAAACAGCTGGAGATTGTTAAGGTAATTACACAGGGGAACGGATAATGTACTGGGAACAATTCAGAAGAATCTGAATAGTGGTGAGGGGAGAGAAATAAAAGCTCATTTAGGAACGACATGAACATGCTGCCTAGGTAGCTGTTTATCAGTAAATATCTCCACTGAGATTAAGAAAAGGAGTAGCTTAATAAATTAAGTACTTCCTGGTATGGTTACTGTACTGGTAACTCACCAAAGAATCTGGATTGTGGTGAGGGAACAGAGAAAAAAGCTCATTTAGGACCTGCACTTTCGAAGGGGGTAGGCAGATGTATATCAGGGAGTAAACCTTCTGAGAATAAAAACAGCTGGAGCTTGTTAAGGTAATTACAAAGCGGGAAGTATAATGTACTGGGAACTCCTCAGAAGAATCTGATTTGTTGTGAGGGGAGAGATATGAAAGCTCATTTACGAACGACATGAACATGCTGCGTACGTAGCTGTTTATCAGTAAATATCTCCACTGAGATTAAGAAAAGCAGTAGCTTAATAAATTAAGTACTTCCTGGTATGGTTACTGTACTGGTAACTCCCCAAAAGAATCTGGATTGTGGTGAGGGAACAGAGAAAAATGCTCATTTAGGACCTACACTTACAAAGGGGGTAGGCAGCTGTATATCAGGGAGTAAACCTTCTGATAATAAAAACAGCTGGAGCTTGTTAAGGTAATTACACAGGGGAAAGGATAATGTACTGGGAACTCCTCAGAAGAATCTGATTTGTGGTGAGGGGAGAGAGATAAAAGCTCATTTATGAACGACATGAACATGCTGCATAGGTGGCTGTTTATCAGTAAATATCTCCACTGAGATTAAGAAAAGCAGTAGCTTAATAAATTAAGTACTTCCTGGTATGGTTACTGTACTGGTAACTCCCCAAAAGAATCTGGATTGTGGTGAGGGAACAGAGAAAAAAGCTCATTTAGGACCTGCACTTACGAAGGGGGGAGGCAGCTGTATATCAGGGAGTAAACCTTCTGAGAATAAAAACAGCTGGAGCTTGTTAAGGTAATTACACAGGGGAAAGCATAATGTACTGGGAACTCCTCAGAAGAATCTCATTTGTGCTGAGGGGAGAGAGATAAAAGCTCATTTAGGAACGACATGAACAGGCTGCGTATGTAGCTGTTTATCAGTAAATATCTCCACTGAGATTAAGAAAAGCAGTAGCTTAATAAATTAAGTACTTCCTGGTATGGTTACTGTACTGGTAACACCCCAAAAGAATCTGGATTGTGGTGAGGGAACAGAGAAAAAAGCTCATTTAGGACCTGCACTTACGAAGGGGGTAGGCAGCTGTATATCAGGGAGTAAACCTTCTGAGAATAAAAACACCTGGACATGTTAAGGTACTTACATAGGGGAAAGGATAATGTACTGGGAACTCCTCAGAAGAATCTGATTTGTGGTGAGGGGAGAGAGATAAAAGCAAATTTAGCAACGACATGAACATGCTGCGTACGTACCTGTTTATCAGTAAATATCTCCAGTGAGATTAAGAAAAGCAGTAGCTTAATAAATTAAGTACTTCCTGGTATGGTTACTGTACTGGTCACTCCCCAAAACAATCTGGATTGTGTTGAGGCAACAGAGAAAAAAGCTCATTTAGGACCTACACTTACGAAGGGGGTAGGCAGCTGTATATCAGGGAGTAAACCTTCTGAGAATAAAAACAGCTGGAGCTTGTTAAGGTAATTACACAGGGGAAAGGATAATGTACTGGGAACTCCTCAGAAGAATCTGATATGTGGTGAGGGGAGAGAGATAAAAGCTCATTTAGGAACGACATGAACATGCTGCGTACGTAGCTGTTTATCAGTAAATATCTCCACTGAGATTAAGAAAAGCAGTAGCTTAATAAATTAAGTACTTCCTGGTATGGTTACTGTACTGGTAACTCCCCAAAAGAATCTGGATTGTGGTGAGGGAACAGAGAAAAAAGCTCACTTAGGACCTGCACTTACGAAGGGGGTAGGCAGCTGTATATCAGGGAGTAAAACTTCTGAGAATAAAAACAGCTGGAGCTTGTTAAGGTAATTACACAGGGGAAAAGATGAAGTACTGGGAACTCCTCAGAATAATCTGATTTGTGGTGAGGGGAGAGAGATAAAACCTCATTTAGGAACGACATGAACATGCTGCGTACGTAGCTGTTTATCAGTAAATATCTCCACTGAGATTAAGAAAAGCAGTAGCTTAATAAATTAAGTACTTCCTGGTATGGTTACTGTACTGGGAACTCCCCAAAAGAATCTGGATTGTGGTGAGGGAAGAGAGAAAAAAGCTCATTTAGGACCCACACTTACGAAGGGGATAGGCAGCTGTATATCAGGGAGTAAACCTTCTGATAATAAAATCAGCTGGAGATTGTTAAGGTAATTACACAGGGGAAAGGATAATGTACTGGGAACTCCTCAGAAGAATCTGATTTGTGGTGAGGGGAGAGAGATAAAAGCTCATTTATGAACGACATGAACATGCTGCATAGGTAGCTGTTTATCAGTAAATATCTCCACTGAGATTAAGAAAAGCAGTAGCTTAATAAATTAAGTACTTCCTGGTTTGGTTACTGTACTGGTAACTCCCCAAAAGAATCTGGATTGTGGTGAGGGAACAGAGAAAAAAGCTCATTTAGGACCTGCACTTACGAAGGGGGGAGGCAGCTGTATATCAGGGAGTAAACCTTCTGAGAATAAAAACAGCTGGAGCTTGTTAAGGTAATTACACAGGGGAAAGCATATTGTACTGGGAACTCCTCAGAAGAATCTCATTTGTGCTGAGGGGAGAGAGATAAAAGCTCATTTAGGAACGACATGAACATGCTGCATACGTAGCTGTTTATCAGTAAATATCTTCACTGAGATTAAGAAAAGCAGTAGCTTAATAAATTAAGTACTTCCTGGTATGGTTACTGTACTGGTTACTCCCCAAAAGAATCTGGATTGTGGTGAGGGAACAGAGAAAAAAGCTCATTTAGGACCTGCACTTACGAAGGGGGTAGGCAGCTGTATATCAGGGAGTAAACCTTCTGAGGATAAAAACAGCTGGAGTTTGTTAAGGTAATTACACAGGGGAAAGGATAATGTACTGGGAACTCCTCAGAAGAATCTGATTTGTGGTGAGGGGAGAGAGATAAAAGCTCATTTAGGAACGACATGTACATGCTGCTTAGGTAGCTGTTTATCAGTAAATATCTCTACTGCGATTAAGAAAAGCAGTAGCTTAATAAATTCAGTACTTCCTGGTATGGTTACTGTACTGGTAACTCCCCAAAAGAATCTGGATTGTGGTGAGGGAACAGAGAAAAAAGCTCATTTAGGACCTGCACTTACGAAGGGGGTAGGCAGCTGTATATCAGGGAGTAAACCTTCTGAGAATAAAAACAGCTGGAGCTTGTTAAGGTAATTACACAGGGGAAAGGATAATGTACTGGGAACTCCTCAGAAGAATCTGATTTGTGGTGACGTGAGAGAGATAAAAGCTCATTTAGGAACGACATGAACATGCTGCGTACGTAGCTGTTTATCAGTAAATATCTCCACTGAGATTAAGAAAAGCAGTAGCTTAATAAATTAAGTACTTCCTGGTATGGTTACTGTACTGGTAACTCCCCAAAAGAATCTGGATTGTGGTGAGGGAACACAGAAAAAAGCTCATTTAGGACCTGCACTTACGAAGGGGGTAGGCAGCTGTATATCAGGGAGTAAACCTTCTGAGAATAAAAACAGCTGGAGCTTGTTAAGGTAATTACACAGGGGAAAGGATAGTGTACTGGGAACTCCTCAGAAGAATCTGATTTGTGGTGAGGGGAGAGAGATAAAAGCTCATTTAGGAACGACATGAACATGCTGCGTACGTAGCTGTTTATCAGTAAATATCTCCACTGAGATTAAGAAAAGCAGTAGCTTAATAAATTAAGTACTTCCTGGTATGGTTACTGTACTGGTCACTCCCCAAAACAATCTGGATTGTGTTGAGGCAACAGAGAAAAAAGCTCATTTAGGACCTAAACTTACGAAGGGGGTAGGCAGCTGTATATCAGGGAGTAAACCTTCTGAGAATAAAAACAGCTGGAGCTTGTTAAGGTAATTACACAGGGGAAAGGATAATGTACTGGGAACTCCTCAGAAGAATCTGATTTGTGGTGAGGGGAGAGAGATAAAAGCTCATTTAGGAACGACATGAACATGCTGCGTACGTAGCAGTTTATCAGTAAATATCTCCACTGAGATTAAGAAAAGCAGTAGCTTAATAAATTAAGTACTTCCTGGTATGGTTACTGTACTGGTCACTCCCCAAAAGAATCTGGATTGTGGTGAGGGAACAGAGAAAAAAGCTCACTTAGGACCTGCACTTACGAAGGGGGTAGGCAGCTGTATATCAGGGAGTAAACCTTCTGAGAATAAAAACAGCTGGAGCTTGTTAAGGTAATTACAGAGGGGAAAAGATGAAGTACGGGGAACTCCTCAGAATAATCTGATTTGTGGTGAGGGGAGAGAGATAAAAGCTCATTTAGGAACGACATGAACATGCTGCGTACGTAGCTGTTTATCAGTAAATATCTCCACTGAGATTAAGAAAAGCGGTAGCTTAATAAATTAAGTACTTCCTAGTATGGATACTGTACTGGTAACTCCCCAAAAGAATCTGGATTGTGGTGAGGGAACAGAGAAAATAGCTCATTTAGGACCTGCACATACGAAGGGGGTAGGCAGCTGTATTTCAGGGAGTAAACCTTCTGCGAATAAGAACAGCTGGAGCTTGTTAAGGTAATTACACAGAGGAAAGGATAATGTACTGGGAACTCCTCAGAAGAATCTGATTTGTTGTGAGGGGAGAGATATGAAAGCTCATTTAGGAACGACCTGAACATGCTGCATACGTAGCTGTTTATCAGTAAATATCTTCACTGAGATTAAGAAAAGCAGTAGCTTAATAAATTAAGTACTTCCTGGTATGGTTACTGTACTGGTTACTCCCCAAAAGAATCTGGATTGTGGTGAGGGAACAGAGAAAAAAGCTCATTTAGGACCTGCACTTACGAAGGGGGTAGGCAGCTGTATATCAGGGAGTAAACCTTCTGAGGATAAAAACAGCTGGAGTTTGTTAAGGTAATTACACAGGGGAAAGGATAATGTACTGGGAACTCCTCAGAAGAATCTGATTTGTGGTGAGGGGAGAGAGATAAAAGCTCATTTAGGAACGACATGTACATGCTGCTTAGGTAGCTGTTTATCAGTAAATATCTCTACTGCGATTAAGAAAAGCAGTAGCTTAATAAATTCAGTACTTCCTGGTATGGTTACTGTACTGGTAACTCCCCAAAAGAATCTGGATTGTGGTGAGGGAACAGAGAAAAAAGCTCATTTAGGACCTGCACTTACGAAGGGGGTAGGCAGCTGTATATCAGGGAGTAAACCTTCTGAGAATAAAAACAGCTGGAGCTTGTTAAGGTAATTACACAGGGGAAAGGATAGTGTACTGGGAACTCCTCAGAAGAATCTGATTTGTGGTGACGTGAGAGAGATAAAAGCTCATTTAGGAACGACATGAACATGCTGCGTACGTAGCTGTTTATCAGTAAATATCTCCACTGAGATTAAGAAAAGCAGTAGCTTAATAAATTAAGTACTTCCTGGTATGGTTACTGTACTGGTAACTCCCCAAAAGAATCTGGATTGTGGTGAGGGAACACAGAAAAAAGCTCATTTAGGACCTGCACTTACGAAGGGGGTAGGCAGCTGTATATCAGGGAGTAAACCTTCTGAGAATAAAAACAGCTGGAGCTTGTTAAGGTAATTACACAGGGGAAAGGATAGTGTACTGGGAACTCCTCAGAAGAATCTGATTTGTGGTGAGGGGAGAGAGATAAAAGCTCATTTAGGAACGACATGAACATGCTGCGTACGTAGCTGTTTATCAGTAAATATCTCCACTGAGATTAAGAAAAGCAGTAGCTTAATAAATTAAGTACTTCCTGGTATGGTTACTGTACTGGTCACTCCCCAAAACAATCTGGATTGTGTTGAGGCAACAGAGAAAAAAGCTCATTTAGGACCTAAACTTACGAAGGGGGTAGGCAGCTGTATATCAGGGAGTAAACCTTCTGAGAATAAAAACAGCTGGAGCTTGTTAAGGTAATTACACAGGGGAAAGGATAATGTACTGGGAACTCCTCAGAAGAATCTGATTTGTGGTGAGGGGAGAGAGATAAAAGCTCATTTAGGAACGACATGAACATGCTGCGTACGTAGCAGTTTATCAGTAAATATCTCCACTGAGATTAAGAAAAGCAGTAGCTTAATAAATTAAGTACTTCCTGTTATGGTTACTGTACTGGTCACTCCCCAAAAGAATCTGGATTGTGGTGAGGGAACAGAGAAAAAAGCTCACTTAGGACCTGCACTTACGAAGGGGGTAGGCAGCTGTATATCAGGGAGTAAACCTTCTGAGAATAAAAACAGCTGGAGCTTGTTAAGGTAATTACAGAGGGGAAAAGATGAAGTACGGGGAACTCCTCAGAATAATCTGATTTGTGGTGAGGGGAGAGAGATAAAAGCTCATTTAGGAACGACATGAACATGCTGCGTACGTAGCTGTTTATCAGTAAATATCTCCACTGAGATTAAGAAAAGCGGTAGCTTAATAAATTAAGTACTTCCTAGTATGGATACTGTACTGGTAACTCCCCAAAAGAATCTGGATTGTGGTGAGGGAACAGAGAAAATAGCTCATTTAGGACCTGCACATACGAAGGGGGTAGGCAGCTGTATTTCAGGGAGTAAACCTTCTGCGAATAAGAACAGCTGGAGCTTGTTAAGGTAATTACACAGAGGAAAGGATAATGTACTGGGAACTCCTCAGAAGAATCTGATTTGTTGTGAGGGGAGAGATATGAAAGCTCATTTACGAACGACATGAACATGCTGCGTACGTAGCTGTTTATCAGTAAATATCACCACTGAGATTAAGAAAAGCAGTAGCTTAATGAATTAAGTACTTCCTGGTATGGTTCCTGTACCGGTAACTCCCCAAAAGAATCTGGATTGTGGTTTGGGAACAGAGAACAAAGCTCATTTATGACTTGCACTTACGAAGGGAGTAGGCAGCTGTATATAAGGGAGTAAACCTTCGGAGAATAAAAACAGCTGGAGATTGTTAAGGTAATTACACAGGGGAACGGATAATGTACTGGGAACAATTCAGAAGAATCTGATTTGTGGTGAGGGGAGAGAGATAAAGCTCATTTAGGAACGACATGAACATGCTGCCTAGGTAGCTGTTTATCAGTAAATATCTCCACTGAGATTAAGAAAAGCAGTAGCTTAATAAATTAAGTACTTCCTGGTATGGTTACTGTACTGGTAACTCACCAAAGAATCTGGATTGTGGTGAGGGAACAGAGAAAAAAGCTCATTTAGGACCTGCACTTTCGAAGGGGGTAGGCAGATGTATATCAGGGAGTAAACCTCCTGAGAATAAAAACAGCTGGAGCTTGTTAAGGTAATTACAACGCGGGAAGTATAATGTACTGGGAACTCCTCAGAAGAATCTGATTTGTTGTGAGGGGAGAGATATGAAAGCTCATTTACGAACGACATGAACATGCTGCGTACGTAGCTGTTTATCAGTAAATATCTCCACTGAGATTAAGAAAAGAGTAGCTTAATAAATTAAGTACTTCCTGGTATGGTTACTGTACTGGTAACTCCCCAAAGAATCTGGATTGTGGTGAGGGAACAGAGAAAATAGCTCATTTAGGACCTGCACTTACGAAGGGAGTAGGCAGCTGTATATCAGGGAGGAAAACTTCTGAGAATAAAAACAGCTGGAGCTTGTTAAGGTAATTACACAGGGGAAAGGATAATGTACTGGGAACTCCTCAGAAGAATCTGATTTGTGGTGAGGGGAGAGAGATAAAAGCTCATTTAGGAACGACATGAACATGCTGCGTACTTAGCTGTTTATCAGAAAATATCTCCACTGAGATTAAGAAAAGCAGTAGCTTAATAAATTAAGTACTTCCTGGTATGGTTACTGTACTGGTAACTCCCCAAAAGAATCTGGATTGTGGTGAGGGAACAGAGAAAAAGCTCCTTTAGGACCTGCACTTACGAAGGGGGTAGGCAGCTGTATATCAGTGAGTAAACCTGCTGAGAATAAAAACAGCTGGAGCTTGTTAAGGTAATTACACATGGGAAAGGATAATGTACTGGGAACTCCTCAGAAGAATCTGATTTGTGGTGAGGGGAGAGAGATAAAAGCTCATTTAGGAACGACATGAACATGCTGCGTACTTAGCTGTTTATCAGAAAATATCTCCACTGAGATTAAGAAAAGCAGTAGCTTAATAAATTAAGTACTTCCTGGTATGGTTACTGTACTGGTAACTCCCCAAAAGAATCTGGATTGTGGTGAGGGAACAGAGAAAAAGCTCCTTTAGGACCTGCACTTACGAAGGGGGTAGGCAGCTGTATATCAGTGAGTAAACCTGCTGAGAATAAAAACACCTGGAGCTTGTTAAGGTACTTACATAGGGGAAAGGATAATGTACTGGGAACTCCTCAGAAGAATCTGATTTGTGGTGAGGGGAGAGAGATAAAAGCTCATTTATGAACGACATGAACATGCTGCATAGGTAGCTGTTTATCAGTAAATATCTCCACTGAGATTAAGAAAAGCAGTAGCTTAATAAATTAAGTACTTCCTGGTATGGTTACTGTACTGGTAACTCCCCAAAAGAATCTGGATTGTGGTGAGGGAACAGAGAAAAAAGCTCATTTAGGACCTGCACTTACGAAGGGGGGAGGCAGCTGTATATCAGGGAGTAAACCTTCTGAGAATAAAAACAGCTGGAGCTTGTTAAGGTAATTACACAGGGGAAAGGATAATGTACTGGGAACTCCTCAGAAGAATCTCATTTGTGCTGAGGGGAGAGAGATAAAAGCTCATTTAGGGACGACATGAACATGCTGCGTATGTAGCTGTTTATCAGTAAATATCTCCACTGAGATTAAGAAAAGCAGTAGCTTAATAAATTAAGTACTTCCTCGTATGGTTACTGTACTGGTAACACCCCAAAAGAATCTGGATTGTGGTGAGGGAACAGAGAAAAAAGCTCATTTAGGACCTGCACTTACGAAGGGGGTAGGCAGCTGTATATCAGGGAGTAAACCTTCTGAGAATAAAAACACCTGGAGCTTGTTAAGGTACTTACATAGGGGAAAGGATAATGTACTGGGAACTCCTCAGAAGAATCTGATTTGTGGTGAGGGGAGAGAGATAAAAGCAAATTTAGCAACGACATGAACATGCTGCGTACGTAGCTGTTTATCAGTAAATATCTCCAGTGAGATTAAGAAAAGCAGTAGCTTAATAAATTAAGTACTTCCTGGTATGGTTACTGTACTGGTAACTCCCCAAAAGAATCTGGAATGTGGTGAGGGAACAGAGAAAAAAGCTCACTTAGGACCTGCACTTACGAAGGGGGTAGGCAGCTGTATATCAGGGAGTAAACCTTCTGAGAATAAAAACAGCTGGAGCTTGTTAAGGTAATTACACAGGGGAAAGGATAATGTACTGGGAACTCCTCAGAAGAATCTGATTTGTGGTGAGGGGAGAGAGATAAAAGCTCATTTAGGAACGACATGAACATGCTGCATACGTAGCTGTTTATCAGTAAATATCTCCACTGAGATTAAGAAAAGCAGTAGCTTAATAAATTAAGTACTTCCTGGTATGGTTACTGTACTGGTAACTCCCCAAAAGAATCTGGATTGTGGTGAGGGAACAGAGAAAAAATCTCACTTAGGACCTGCACTTACGAAGGGGGTAGGCAGCTGTATATCAGGGAGTAAACCTTCTGAGAATAAAAACAGCTGGAGCTTGTTAAGGTAATTACACAGGGGAAAAGATGAAGTACTGGGAACTCCACAGAATAATCTGATTTGTGGTGAGGGGAGAGAGATAAAGCTCATTTAGGAACGACATGAACATGCTGCATACGTAGCTGTTTATCAGTAAATATCTTCACTGAGATTAAGAAAAGCAGTAGCTTAATAAATTAAGTACTTCCTGGTATGGTTACTGTACTGGTTACTCCCCAAAAGAATCTGGATTGTGGTGAGGGAACAGAGAAAAAAGCTCATTTAGGACCTGCACTTACGAAGGGGGTAGGCAGCTGTATATCAGGGAGTAAACCTTCTGAGGATAAAAACAGCTGGAGTTTGTTAAGGTAATTACACAGGGGAAAGGATAATATACTGGGAACTCCTCAGAAGAATCTGATTTGTGGTGAGGGGAGAGAGATAAAAGCTCATTTAGGAACGACATGTACATGCTGCTTAGGTAGCTGTTTATCAGTAAATATCTCTACTGCGATTAAGTAAAGCAGTAGCTTAATAAATTAAGTACTTCCTGGTATGGTTACTGTACTGGTAACTCCCCAAAAGAATCTGGATTGTGGTGAGGGAACAGAGAAAAAAGCTCATTTAGGACCTGCACTTACGAAGGGGGTAGGCAGCTGTATATCAGGGAGTAAACCTTCTGAGAATAAAAACAGCTGGAGCTTGTTAAGGTAATTACACAGGGGAAAGGATAATGTACTGGGAACTCCTCAGAAGAATCTGATTTGTGGTGACGTGAGAGAGATAAAAGCTCATTTAGGAACGACATGAACATGCTGCGTACGTAGCTGTTTATCAGTAAATATCTCCACTGAGATTAAGAAAAGCAGTAGCTTAATAAATTAAGTACTTCCTGGTATGGTTACTGTACTGGTAACTCCCCAAAAGAATCTGGATTGTGGTGAGGGAACAGAGAAAAAAGCTCATTTAGGACCTGCACTTACGAAGGGGGTAGGCAGCTGTATATCAGGGAGTAAACCTTCTGAGAATAAAAACAGCTGGAGCTTGTTAAGGTAATTACACAGGGGAAAGGATAGTGTACTGGGAACTCCTCAGAAGAATCTGATTTGTGGTGAGGGGAGAGAGATAAAAGCTCATTTAGGAACGACATGAACATGCTGCGTACGTAGCTGTTTATCAGTAAATATCTCCACTGAGATTAAGAAAAGCAGTAGCTTAATAAATTAAGTACTTCCTGGTATGGTTACTGTACTGGTCACTCCCCAAAACAATCTGGATTGTGTTGAGGTAACAGAGAAAAAAGCTCATTTAGGACCTAAACTTACGAAGGGGGTAGGCAGCTGTATATCAGGGAGTAAACCTTCTGAGAATAAAAACAGCTGGAGCTTGTTAAGGTAATTACACAGGGGAAAGGATAATGTACTGGGAACTCCTCAGAAGAATCTGATTTGTGGTGAGGGGAGAGAGATAAAAGCTCATTTAGGAACGACATGAACATGCTGCGTACGTAGCAGTTTATCAGTAAATATCTCCACTGAGATTAAGAAAAGCAGTAGCTTAATAAATTAAGTACTTCCTGGTATGGTTACTGTACTGGTCACTCCCCAAAAGAATCTGGATTGTGGTGAGGGAACAGAGAAAAAAGCTCACTTAGGACCTGCACTTACGAAGGGGGTAGGCAGCTGTATATCAGGGTGTAAACCTTCTGAGAATAAAAACAGCTGGAGCTTGTTAAGGTAATTACAGAGGGGAAAAGATGAAGTACGGGGAACTCCTCAGAATAATCTGATTTGTGGTGAGGGGAGAGAGATAAAAGCTCATTTAGGAACGACATGAACATGCTGCGTACGTAGCTGTTTATCAGTAAATATCTCCACTGAGATTAAGAAAAGCGGTAGCTTAATAAATTAAGTACTTCCTAGTATGGATACTGTACTGGTAACTCCCCAAAAGAATCTGGATTGTGGTGAGGGAACAGAGAAAATAGCTCATTTAGGACCTGCACATACGAAGGGGGTAGGCAGCTGTATTTCAGGGAGTAAACCTTCTGCGAATAAGAACAGCTGGAGCTTGTTAAGGTAATTACACAGAGGAAAGGATAATGTACTGGGAACTCCTCAGAAGAATCTGATTTGTTGTGAGGGGAGAGATATGAAAGCTCATTTACGAACGACATGAACATGCTGCGTACGTAGCTGTTTATCAGTAAATATCACCACTGAGATTAAGAAAAGCAGTAGCTTAATGAATTAAGTACTTCCTGGTATGGTTCCTGTACCGGTAACTCCCCAAAAGAATCTGGATTGTGGTTTGGGAACAGAGAACAAAGCTCATTTATGACTTGCACTTAAGAAGGGAGTAGGCAGCTGTATATAAGGGAGTAAACCTTCGGAGAATAAAAACAGCTGGAGATTGTTAAGGTAATTACACAGGGGAACGGAAAATGTACTGGGAACAATTCAGAAGAATCTGATTTGTGGTGAGGGGAGAGAGATAAAGCTCATTTAGGAACGACATGAACATGCTGCCTAGGTAGCTGTTTATCAGTAAATATCTCCACTGAGATTAAGAAAAGCAGTAGCTTAATAAATTAAGTACTTCCTGGTATGGTTACTGTACTGGTAACTCACCAAAGAATCTGGATTGTGGTGAGGGAACAGAGAAAAAAGCTCATTTAGGACCTGCACTTTCGAAGGGGGTAGGCAGATGTATATCAGGGAGTAAACCTCCTGAGAATAAAAACAGCTGGAGCTTGTTAAGGTAATTACAACGCGGGAAGTATAATGTACTGGGAACTCCTCAGAAGAATCTGATTTGTTGTGAGGGGAGAGATATGAAAGCTCATTTACGAACGACATGAACATGCTGCGTACGTAGCTGTTTATCAGTAAATATCTCCACTGAGATTAAGAAAAGCAGTAGCTTAATAAATTAAGTACTTCCTGGTATGGTTACTGTACTGGTAACTCCCCAAAGAATCTGGATTGTGGTGAGGGAACAGAGAAAATAGCTCATTTAGGACCTGCACTTACGAAGGGAGTAGGCAGCTGTATATCAGGGAGGAAAACTTCTGAGAATAAAAACAGCTGGAGCTTGTTAAGGTAATTACACAGGGGAAAGGATAATGTACTGGGAACTCCTCAGAAGAATCTGATTTGTGGTGAGGGGAGAGAGATAAAAGCTCATTTAGGAACGACATGAACATGCTGCGTACTTAGCTGTTTATCAGAAAATATCTCCACTGAGATTAAGAAAAGCAGTAGCTTAATAAATTAAGTACTTCCTGGTATGGTTACTGTACTGGAAACTCCCCAAAAGAATCTGGATTGTGGTGAGGGAACAGAGAAAAAAGCTCATTTAGGACCTGCACTTTCGAAGGGGGTAGGCAGCTGTATATCAGGGAGTAAACCTTCTGAGAATAAAAACAGCTTCAGCTTGTTAAGGTAATTACACAGGGGAAAGGATAATGTACTGGGAACTCCTCAGAAGAATCTGATTTGTGGTGAGGGGAGAGAGATAAAAGCTCATTTAGGAACGACAGCAACATGCTGCGTAGGTAGCTGTTTATCAGTAAATATCTCCACTGAGATTAAGAAAAGCAGGAGCTAAATAAATTAAGTACTTCCTGGTATGGTTACTGTACTGGTAACTCCACAAAAGAATCTGGATTGTGGTGAGGGAACAGAGAAAAAAGCTCATTTAGGACCTGCACTTACGAAGGGGGTAGGCAGCTGTTTATCAGGGAGTAAACCTTCTGAGAATAAAAACAGCTGGAGGTTGTTAAGGTAATTACACAGGGGAAAGGATAATGTACTGGGAACTCCTCAGAAGAATCTGATTTGTGGTGAGGGGAGAGAGATAAAAGCTCATTTAGGAACGACATGAACATGTTGCGTACGTAGCTGTTTATCAGTAAATATCACCACTGAGATTAAGAAAAGCAGTAGCTTAATGAATTAAGTACTTCCTGGTATGGTTCCTGTACCGGTAACTCCCCAAAAGAATCTGGATTGTGGTTTGGGAACAGAGAACAAAGCTCATTTATGACTTGCACTTACGAAGGGAGTAGGCAGCTGTATATAAGGGAGTAAACCTTCTGAGAATAAAAACAGCTGGAGATTGTTAAGGTAATTACACAGGGGAACGGATAATGTACTGGGAACAATTCAGAAGAATCTGATTTGTGGTGAGGGGAGAGAGATAAAAGCTCATTTAGGAACGACATGAACATGCTGCATACGTAGCAGTTTATCAGTAAATATCTCCACTGAGATTAAGAAAAGGAGTAGCTTAATAAATTAAGTACTTCCTGGTATGGTTACTGTACTGGTTACTCACCAAAGAATCTGGATTGTGGTGAGGGAACAGAGAAAAAAGCTCATTTAGGACCTGCACTTTCGAAGGGGGTAGACAGATGTATATCAGGGAGTAAACCTTCTGAGAATAAAAACAGCTGGAGCTTGTTAAGGTAATTACAAAGCGGGAAGTATAATGTACTGGGAACTCCTCAGAAGAATCTGATTTGTTGTGAGGGGAGAGATATGAAAGCTCATTTACGAACGACATGAACATGCTGCGTACGTAGCTGTTTATCAGTAAATATCTCCACTGAGATTAAGAAAAGCAGTAGCTTAATAAATTAAGTACTTCCTGGTATGGTTACTGTACTGGTAACTCCCCAAAGAATCTGGATTGTGGTGAGGGAACAGAGAAAAAAGCTCATTTAGGACCTGCACTTACGAAGGGAGTAGGCAGCTGTATATCAGGGAGGAAAACTTCTGAGAATAAAAACAGCTGGAGCTTGTTAAGGTAATTACACAGGGGAAAGGATAATGTACTGGGAACTCCTCAGAAGAATCTGATTTGTGGTGAGGGGAGAGAGATAAAAGCTCATTTAGGAACGACATGAACATGCTGCGTACTTAGCTGTTTATCAGAAAATATCTCCACTGAGATTAAGAAAAGCAGTAGCTTAATAAATTAAGTACTTCCTGGTATGGTTACTGTACTGGTAACTCCCCAAAAGAATCTGGATTGTGGTGAGGGAACAGAGAAAAAGCTCCTGTAGGACCTGCACTTACGAAGGGGGTAGGCAGCTGTATATCAGTGAGTAAACCTGCTGAGAATAAAAACAGCTGGAGCTTGTTAAGGTAATTACACAGGGGAAAGGTTAAGGTACTGGGAACAATTCAGAAGAATCTGATTTGTGGTGAGGGGAGAGAGATAAAAGCTCATTTAGGAACGACATGAACATGCTGCGTAGGTAGCTGTTTATCAGTAAATATCTCCACTGAGATTAAGAAAAGCAGTAGCTTAATAAATTAAGTATTTCCTGGTATGGTTACTGTACTGGAAACTCCCCAAAAGAATCTGGATTGTGGTGAGGGAACAGAGAAAAAAGCTCATTTAGGACCTGCACTTTCGAAGGGGGTAGGCAGCTGTATATCAGGGAGTAAACCTTCTGAGAATAAAAACAGCTGGAGCTTGTTAAGGTAATTACACAGGGGAAAGGATAATGTACTGGGAACTCCTCAGAAGAATCTGATTTGTGGTGACGTGAGAGAGAAAAAAGCTCATTTAGGAACGACATGAACATGCTGCGTACGTAGCTGTTTATCAGTAAATATCTCCACTGAGATTAAGAAAAGCAGTAGCTTAATAAATTAAGTACTTCCTGGTATGGTTACTGTACTGGTAACTCCCCAAAAGAATCTGGATTGTGGTGAGGGAACAGAGAAAAAAGCTCATTTAGGACCTGCACTTACGAAGGGGGTAGGCAGCTGTATATCAGGGAGTAAACCTTCTGAGAATAAAAACAGCTGGAGCTTGTTAAGGTAATTACACAGGGGAAAGGATAGTGTACTGGGAACTCCTCAGAAGAATCTGATTTGTGGTGAGGGGAGAGAGATAAAAGCTCATTTAGGAACGACATGAACATGCTGCGTACGTAGCTGTTTATCAGTAAATATCTCCACTGAGATTAAGAAAAGCAGTAGCTTAATAAATTAAGTACTTCCTGGTATGGTTACTGTACTGGTCACTCCCCAAAACAATCTGGATTGTGTTGAGGCAACAGAGAAAAAAGCTCATTTAGGACCTAAACTTACGAAGGGGGTAGGCAGCTGTATATCAGGGAGTAAACCTTCTGAGAATAAAAACAGCTGGAGCTTGTTAAGGTAATTACACAGGGGAAAGGATAATGTACTGGGAACTCCTCAGAAGAATCTGATTTGTGGTGAGGGGAGAGAGATAAAAGCTCATTTAGGAACGACATGAACATGCTGCGTACGTAGCAGTTTATCAGTAAATATCTCCACTGAGATTAAGAAAAGCAGTAGCTTAATAAATTAAGTACTTCCTGGTATGGTTACTGTACTGGTCACTCCCCAAAAGAATCTGGATTGTGGTGAGGGAACAGAGAAAAAAGCTCACTTAGGACCTGCACTTACGAAGGGGGTAGGCAGCTGTATATCAGGGAGTAAACCTTCTGAGAATAAAAACAGCTGGAGCTTGTTAAGGTAATTACAGAGGGGAAAAGATGAAGTACGGGGAACTCCTCAGAATAATCTGATTTGTGGTGAGGGGAGAGAGATAAAAGCTCATTTAGGAACGACATGAACATGCTGCGTACGTAGCTGTTTATCAGTAAATATCTCCACTGAGATTAAGAAAAGCAGGAGCTAAATAAATTAAGTACTTCCTGGGATGGTTACTATACTGGTAACTCCACAAAAGAATCTGGATTGTGGTGAGGGAACAGAGAAAAAAGCTCATTTAGGACCTGCACTTACGAAGGGGGTAGGCAGCTGTTTATCAGGGAGTAAACCTTCTGAGAATAAAAACAGCTGGAGGTTGTTAAGGTAATTACACAGGGGAAAGGATAATGTACTGGGAACTCCTCAGAAGAATCTGATTTGTGGTGAGGGGAGAGAGATAAAAGCTCATTTAGGAACGACATGAACATGTTGCGTACGTAGCTGTTTATCAGTAAATATCACCACTGAGATTAAGAAAAGCAGTAGCTTAATGAATTAAGTACTTCCTGGTATGGTTCCTGTACCGGTAACTCCCCAAAAGAATCTGGATTGTGGTTTGGGAACAGAGAACAAAGCTCATTTATGACTTGCACTTACGAAGGGAGTAGGCAGCTGTATATAAGGGAGTAAACCTTCTGAGAATAAAAACAGCTGGAGATTGTTAAGGTAATTACACAGGGGAACGGATAATGTACTGGGAACAATTCAGAAGAATCTGATTTGTGGTGAGGGGAGAGAGATAAAGCTCATTTAGGAACGACATGAACATGCTGCCTAGGTAGCTGTTTATCAGTAAATATCTCCACTGAGATTAAGAAAAGCAGTAGCTTAATAAATTAAGTACTTCCTGGTATGGTTACTGTACGGGTAACTCACCAAAGAATCTGGATTGTGGTGAGGGAACAGAGAAAAAAGCTCATTTAGGACCTGCACTTTCGAAGGGGGTAGGCAGATGTATATCAGGGAGTAAACCTCCTGAGAATAAAAACAGCTGGAGCTTGTTAAGGTAATTACAACGCGGGAAGTATAATGTACTGGGAACTCCTCAGAAGAATCTGATTTGTTGTGAGGGGAGAGATATGAAAGCTCATTTACGAACGACATGAACATGCTGCGTACGTAGCTGTTTATCAGTAAATATCTCCACTGAGATTAAGAAAAGCAGTAGCTTAATAAATTAAGTACTTCCTGGTATGGTTACTGTACTGGTAACTCCCCAAAGAATCTGGATTGTGGTGAGGGAACTGAGAAAATAGCTCATTTAGGACCTGCACTTACGAAGGGAGTAGGCAGCTGTATATCAGGGAGGAAAACTTCTGAGAATAAAAACAGCTGGAGCTTGTTAAGGTAATTACACAGGGGAAAGGATAATGTACTGGGAACTCCTCAGAAGAATCTGATTTGTGGTGAGGGGAGAGAGATAAAAGCTCATTTAGGAACGACATGAACATGCTGCGTACTTAGCTGTTTATCAGAAAATATCTCCACTGAGATTAAGAAAAGCAGTAGCTTAATAAATTAAGTACTACCTGGTATGGTTACTGTACTGGTAACTCCCCACAAGAATCTGGAATGTGGTGAGGGAACAGAGAAAAAGCTCCTTTAGGACCTGCACTTACGAAGGGGGTAGGCAGCTATATATCAGTGAGTAAACCTGCTGAGAATAAAAACAGCTGGAGCTTGTTAAGGTAATTACACAGGGGAAAGGTCAATGTCCTGGTAACAATTCAGAAGAATCTGATTTGTGGTGAGGGGAGAGAGATAAAAGCTCATTTAGGAACGACATGAACATGCTGCGTAGGTAGCTGTTTATCAGTAAATATCTCCACTGAGATTAAGAAAAGCAGTAGCTTAATAAATTAAGTACTTCCTGGTATGGTTACTGTACTGGAAACTCCCCAAAAGAATCTGGATTGTGGTGAGGGAACAGAGAAAAATGCTCATTTAGGACCTGCACTTTCGAAGGGGGTAGGCAGCTGTATATCAGGGAGTAAACCTTCTGAGAATAAAAACAGCTGGAGCTTGTTAAGGTAATTACACAGGGGAAAGGATAATGTACTGGGAACTCCTCAGAAGAATCTGATTTGTGGTGAGGGGAGAGAGATAAAAGCTCATTTAGGAAGGACATGAACATGCTGCGTACGTAGCTGTTTATCAGTAAATATCTCCACTGAGATTAAGAAAAGCAGTAGCTTAATAAATTAAGTACTTCCTGGTATAGTTACTGTACCGGTCACTCCACAAAAGAATCTGGATTGTGGTGAGGGAACAGAGAAAAAAAGCTCATTTAGGACCAGCACTTTCGAAGGGGGTAGGCAGCTGTATATCAGGGAGTAAACCTTCTGAGAATAAAAAGAGCTGGAGCTTGTTAAGGTAATTACACAGGGGAAAGGATAATGTACTGGGAACTCCTCAGAAGAATCTGATTTCTGGTGAGGGGAGAGAGATAAAAGCTCATTTAGGAAGGACATGAACATGCTGCGTACGTAGCTGTTTATCAGTAAATATCTCCACTGAGATTAAGAAAAGCAGTAGCTTAATAAATTAAGTACTTCCTGGTATAGTTACTGTACCGGTCACTCCACAAAAGAATCTGGATTGTGGTGAGGGAACAGAGAAAAAAGCTCATTTAGGACCTACACTTACGAAGGGGGTAGCCAGCTGTATATCAGGGAGTAAACCCTCTGAGAATAAAAACAGCTGGAGCTTGTTAAGGTAATTACACAGGGGAAAGGATAATGTACTGGGAACTCCTCAGAATAATCTGATTTTTGGTGAGGGGAGAGAGATAAAAGCTCATGTAGGAACGACATGAACATGCTGCGTAGGTAGCTGTTTATCAGTAAATATCTCCACTGAGATTAAGAAAAGCAGTAGCTTAATAAATTAAGTACTTCCTGGTATGGTTACTGTACTGGTAACTCCCCAAAGAATCTGGATTGTGGTGAGGGAACAGAGAAAAAAGCTCATTCAGGACCTGCACTTTCGAAGGGGGTAGGCAGCTGTATATCAGGGAGTAAACCTTCTGAGAATAAAAACACCTGGAGCTTGTTAAGGTAATTACACAGGGGAAAGGATAATGTACTGGGAACTCCTCAGAAGAATCTGGTTTGTGGTGAGGGAAAGAGATAAAAGCTCATTTAGGAACGACATGAACATGCTGCGTAGGTAGCTGTTTATCAGTAAATATCTCCACTGAGATTAAGAAAAGCAGTAGCTTAATAAATTAAGTACTTCCTGGTATGGTTACTGTACTGGTAACTCCCCAAAAGAATCTGGATTGTGGTGAGGGAACAGAGAAAAAACTCATTTAGGACCTGCACTTACGAAGGTGGTAGGCAGCTGTATATCAGGGAGTAAACCTTCTGATAATAAAAACAGCTGGAGCTTGTTAAGGTAATTACACAGGGGAAAGGATAATGTACTGGGAACTCCTCAGAAGAATCTGATTTGTGGTGTGGGGAGAGAGATAAAAGCTCATTTAGGAACGACATGAACATGCTGCGTAGGTAGCTGTTTATCAGTAAATATCTCCGCTGAGATTAAGAAAAGCAGTAGCTTAATAAATTAAGTACTTCCTGGTATGGTTACTGTACTGGTAACTCCACAAAAGAATCGGGATTGTGGTTTGGGAACAGAGAAAAAAGCTCATTTATGACCTGCACTTACGAAGGGAGTAGGCAGCTGTATATTAGGGAGTAAACCTTCTGAGAATAAAAACAGCTGGAGCTTGTTAAGGTAATTACACAGGGGAACGGAAAATGTACTGGGAACAATTCAGAAGAATCTGATTTGTGGTGAGGGGAGAGAGATAAAAGCTCATTTAGGAACGACATGAACATGCTGCGTAGGTAGCTGTTTATCAGTAAATATCTCCACTGTGATTAAGAAAAGCAGTAGCTTAATAAATTAAGTACTTCCTGGTATGGTTACTGTACTGGTAACTCCCAAAATAATCTGGATTGTGGTGAGGGAACAGAGAAAAAAGCTCATTTAGAACCTGCACTTTCGAAGGGGGTAGGCAGATGTATGTCAGGGAGTAAACCTTCTGAGAATAAAAACAGCTGGAGCTTGTTAAGGTAATTACAAAGGGGAAAGGATAATGTACTGGGAACTCCTCAGAAGAATCTGATTTGTGGTGAGGGGAGAGAGATAAAAGCTCATTTAGGAACGACATGAACATGCTGGGTAGGTAGCTGTTTATCAGTAAATATCTCCACTGAGATTAAGAAAAGCAGTAGCTTAATAAATTAAGTACTTCCTGGTATGGTTACTGTACTGGTAACTCCCCAAAAGAATCTGGATTGTGGTGAGGGAACAGAGAAAAAAGCTCATTTAGGACCTGCACTTACGAAGGGGGTAGGCAGCTGTATTTCAGGGAGTAAACCTTCTGAGAATAAGAACAGCTGGAGCTTGTTAAGGTAATTACACAGAGGAAAGGATAATGTACTAAGAACTCCTCAGAAGAACCTGATTTGTTGTGAGGGGAGAGAGATAAAAGCTCATTTACGAACGACATAAACATGCTGCGTAGGTAGCTGTTTATCAGTAAATATCTCCACTGAGATTAAGAAAAGCAGTAGCTTAATAAATTAAGTCCTTCGTGGTATGGTTACTGTACTGGTAACTCCCCAAAAGAATCTGGATTGTTTTGAGGGAAGAGAGAAAAAAGCTCATTTAGGACCTGCACTTACGAAGGGGGTAGGCAGCTGTATATCAGGGAGTAAACGTTCTGAGAATAAAAACAGCTGGAGCTTGATAAGGTAATTACACAGGGGAAAGGATAATGTACTGGGAACTCCTCAGAAGAATCTGATTTGTTGTGAGGGGAGAGAGATAAAAGCTCATTTAGGAACGACATGAACATGCTGCGTAGGTAGCTGTTTATTAGTAAATATCTCCACTGAGATTAAGAAAAGCAGTAGCTTAATAAATTAAGTACTTCCTGGTATGGATACTGTACTGGTAACTCCCCAAAAGAATCTGGATTGTGGTGAGGGAACAGAGAAAAAGCTCCTTTAGGACCTGCACTTACGAAGGGGGTACCAGCTGTATATCAGTGAGTAAAGTTTCTGAGAATAAAAACAGCTGGAGCTTGTTAAGGTAATTACACAGGGGAAAGGTTAATGTACTGGGAACAATTCAGAAGAATCTGATTTGTGGTGAGGGGAGAGAGATAAAAGCTCATTTAGGAACGACATGAACATGCTGCGTAGGTAGCTGTTTATCAGTAAATATCTCCACTGAGATTACGAAAAGCAGTAGCTTAATAAATTAAGTACTTCCTGGTATGGTTACTGTACTGGAAACTCCCCAAAAGAATCTGGATTGTGGTGAGGGAACAGAGAAAAAAGCTCATTTAGGACCTGTACTTACGAAGGGGGTAGGCAGCTGTTTATCAGGGAGTAAACCTTCTGAGAATAAAAACAGCTGGAGCTTGTTAAGGTAATTACACAGGGGAAAGGATAATGTACTGGGAACTCCTCAGAAGAATCTGATTTGTGGTGAGGGGAGAGAGATAAAAGCTCATTTAGGAACGATATGAACATGTTGCGTACGTAGCTGTTTATCAGTAAATATCACCACTGAGATTAAGAAAAGCAGTGGCTTAATGAATTAAGTACTTCCTGGTATGGTTCCTGTACTGGTAACTCCCCAAAAGAATCTGGATTGTGGTTTGGGAACAGAGAAAAAAGCTCATTTATGACCTGCACTTACGAAGGGAGTAGGTAGCTGTATATAAGGGAGTAAACCTTCTGAGAATAAAAACAGCTGGAGATTGTTAAGGTAATTACTCAGGGGAACGGATAATGTACTGGGAACAATTCAGAAGAATCTGATTTGTGGTGAGGGGAGAGAGATAAAAGCTCATTTAGGAACGACATGAACATGCTGCGTAGGTAGCTGTTTATCAGTAAGTATCTCCACTGAGATTAAGAAAAGCAGTAGCTTAATAAATTAAGTACTTCCTGGTATGGTTACTGTACTGGTAACTCACCAAAAGAATCTGGATTGTTTTGAGGGAACAGAGAAAAAAGCTCATATAGGACCTGCACTTACAAAGGGGTAGGCAGCTGTATATCAGGGAGTAAACGTTCTAAGAAAAAAACAGCTGGAGCTTGTTAAGGTAATTACACAGGGGAAACGATAATGTACTGGGAACTCCTCAGAAGAATCTGATTTGTTGTGAGGGGAGAGAGATAAAAGCTCATTTAGGAACGACATGAACATGCTGCGTAGGTAGCTGTTTATTAATAAATATCTCCACTGAGAATAAGAAAAGCAGTAGCTTAATAAATTAAGTACTTCCTGGTATGGATACTGTACTGGTAACTCCCCAAAAGAATCTGGATTGTGGTGAGGGAACAGAGAAAAAGCTCCTTTAGGACCTGCACTTACGAAGGGGGTAGGCAGCTGTATATCAGTGAGTAAACCTTCTGAGAATAAAAACAGCTGGAGCTTGTTAAGGTAATTACACAGGGGAAAGGTTAATGTACTGGGAACAATTCAGAAGAATCTGATTTGTGGTGAGGGGAGAGATAAAAGCTCATTTAGGAACGACATGAACATGCTGCGTAGGTAGCTGTTTATCAGTAAATATCTCCACTGAGATTAAGAAAAGCAGTAGCTTAATAAAATAAGTACTTCCTGGTATGGTTACTGTACTGGAAACTCCCGAAAACAATCTGGTTTGTGGTGAGGGAACAGAGAAAATAGCTCATTTAGGACCTGTACTTACGAAGGGGGTAGGCAGCTGTATATCAGGGAGTAAACCTTCTGAGAATAAAAACAGCTGGAGCTTGTTAAGGTAATTACACAGGGGAAAGGATAATGTACTGGGAACTCCTCAGAAGAATCTGATTTGTGGTGAGGGGAGAGAGATAAAAGCTCATTTAGGAACGACATGAACATGTTGCGTACGTAGCTGTTTATCAGTAAATATCACCACTGAGATTAAGAAAAGCAGTAGCTTAATGAATTAAGTACTTCCTGGTATGGTTCCTGTACTGGTAACTCACCAAAAGAATCTGGATTGTGGTTTGGGAACAGAGAAAAAAGCTCATTTATGACCTGCACTTACGAAGGGAGTAGGCAGCTGTATATAAGGGAGTAAACCTTCTGAGAATAAAAACAGCTGGAGATTGTTAAGGTAATTACACAGGGGAACGGATAATGTACTGGGAACAATTCAGAAGAATCTGATTTGTGGTGAGGGGAGAGAGATAAAAGCTCATTTAGGAACGACATGAACATGCTGCGTAGGTAGCTGTTTATCAGTAAATATCTCCACTGAGATTAAGAAAAGCAGTAGCTTAATAAATTAATACTTCCTGGTATGGTTACTGTACTGGTAACTCCCCAAAGAATCTGGATTGTGGTGAGGGAACAGAGAAAAAACCTCATTTAGGACCTGCACTTTCGAAGGGGGTAGGCAGATGTATATCAGGGAGTAAACCTTCTGAGAATTAAAACAGCTGGAGCTTGTTAAGGTAATTACAAAGCGGAAAGGATAATGTACTGGGAACTCCTCAGAAGAATCTGATTTATGGTGAGGGGAGAGAGATAAAAGCTCATTTAGGAACGACATGAACATGCTTCGTACGTAGCTGTTTATTAGTAAGTATCTCCACTGAGATTAAGAAAAGCAGTAGCTTAATAAATTAAGTACTTCCTGGTATGGTTACTGTACTGGTAACTCCCCAAAAGAATCTGGATTGTGGTGAGGGAACAGAGAAAAAAGCTCATTTAGGACCTGCACTTACGAAAGGGGTAGGCAGCTGTATTTCAGGGAGTAAACCTTCTGAGAATAAGAACAGCTGGAGCTTGTTAAGGTAATTACACAGAGGAAAGGATAATGTACTGGGAACTCCTCAGAAGAATCTGATTTGTGGTGAGGGGAGAGAGATAAAAGCTCATTTAGGAACGACATGAACATGATGCGTACATAGCTGTTTATCAGTAAATATCTCCACTGATATTAAGAAAAGCAGTAGCTTAATAAATTAAGTACTTCATGGTATGGTTACTGTACCGGTAACTCCCCAAAAGAATCTGGATTGTGGTGAGGGAACAGAGAAAAAAGCTCATTTAGGACCTGCACTTACGAAGGGAGTAGGCAGCTGTATATCAGGGAGGAAACCTTCTGAGAATAAAAACAGCTGGAGCTTGTTAAGGTAATTACACAGGGGAAAGGATAATGTACTGGGAACTCCTCAGAAGAATCTGATTTGTGGTGAGGGGAGAGAGATAAAAGGTCATTTAGGAACGACATGAACATGCTGCGTACGTAGCTGTTTATCAGAAAATATCTCCACTGAGATTAAGAAAAGCAGTAGCTTAATAAATTAAGTACTTCCTGGTATGGTTACTGTACTGGTAACTCCCCAAAAGAATCTGGATTGTGGTGAGGGAACAGAGAAAAAGCTCCTTTAGGACCTGCACTTGCGAAGGGGGTAGGCAGCTGTATATCAGTGAGTAAACCTTCTGAGAATAAAAACAGCTGGAGCTTGTTAAGGTAATTACACAGGGGAAAGGTTAATGTACTGGGAACAATTCAGAAGAATCTGATTTGTGGTGAGGGGAGAGAGATAAAAGCTCATTTAGGAACGACATGAACATGCTGCGTAGGTAGCTGTTTATCAGTAAATATCTCCACTGAGATTAAGAAAAGCAGTAGCTTAATAAATTAAGTATTTCCTGGTATGGTTACTGTACTGGAAACTCCTCAAAAGAATCTGGATTGTTTTGAGGGAACAGAGAAAAAAGCTCATTTAGGACCTGCACTTTCGAAGGGGGTAGGCAGCTGTATATCAGGGAGTAAACCTTCTGAGAATAAAAACAGCTGGAGCTTGTTAAGGTAATTACACAGGGGAAAAGATAATGTACTGGGAACTCCTCAGAAGAATCTGATTTGTGGTGAGGGGAGAGAGATAAAAGCTCATTTAGGAACGACATGAACATGCTGCGTACGTAGCTTTTTATCAGTAAATATCTCCACTGAGATTAAGAAAAGCAGTAGCTTAATAAATTAAGTACTTCCTGGTATAGTTACTGTACCGGTCACTCCACAAAAGAATCTGGATTGTGGTGAGGGAACAGAGAAAAAAGCTCATTTAGGACCTGCACTTACGAAGGGGGTAGGCAGCTGTATATCAGGGAGTAAACCTTCTGAGAAAAAAAACAGCTGGGGCTTGTTAAGGTAATTACACAGGAGAAAGGATAATGTACTGGGAACTCCTCAGAAGAATCTGATTCGTGGTGAGGGGATTGGGATAAAAGTTCATTTATGAACGACATGAACATGCTGCGTACGTAGCTGTTTATCAGTAAATATCTCCACTGAGATTAAGAAAAGCAGTAGCTTAATAAATTAAGTACTTCCTGGTATGTTTACTGTACTGGTAACTCCACAAAAGAATCTGGATTGTGGTGAGGGAACAGAGAAAAAACTCATTTAGGACCTGCACTTACGAAGGTGGTAGGCAGCTGTATATCAGGGAGTAAACCTTCTGAGAATAAAAACAGCTGGAGATTGTTAAGGTAATTACACAGGGGAACGGATAATGTACTGGGAACAATTCAGAAGAATCTGATTTGTGGTGAGGGGAGAGAGATAAAAGCTCATTTAGGAACGACATGAACATACTGCGTAGGTAGCTGTTTATCAGTAAATTTCTCCACTGAGATTAAGAAAAGCAGTAGCTTAATAAATTAATACTTCCTGGTATGGTTACTGTACTGGTAACTCCCCAAAGAATCTGGATTGTGGTGAGGGAACAGAGAAGAAAGCTCATTTAGGACCTGCACTTTCGAAGGGGTAGGCAGATGTATATCAGGGAGTAAACCTTCTGAGAATAAAAACAGCTGGAGCTTGTTAAGGTAATTACAAAGCGGAAAGGATAATGTACTGGGAACTCCTCAGAAGAATCTGATTTATGGTGAGGGGAGAGAGATAAAAGCTCATTTAGGAACGACATGAACATGCTTCGTACGTAGCTGTTTATTAGTAAGTATCTCCACTGAGATTAAGAAAAGCAGTAGCTTAATAAATTAAGTACTTCCTGGTATGGTTACTGTACTGGTAACTCCCCAAAAGAATCTGGATTGTGGTGAGGGAACAGAGAAAAAAGCTCATTTAGGACCTGCACTTACGAAGGGGGTAGGCAGCTGTATTTCAGGGAGTAAACCTTCTGAGAATAAGAACACCTGGAGCTTGTTAAGGTAATTACACAGAGGAAAGGATAATGTACTGGGAACTCCTCAGAAGAATCTGATTTGTTGTGAGGGGAGAGAGATGAAAGCTCATTTACGAACGACATGAACATGCTGCGTAGGTAGCTGTTTATCAGTAAATATCTCCACTGAGATTAAGAAAAGCAGTAGCTTAATAAATTAAGTATTTCCTGGTATGGTTACTGTACTGGAAACTCCCCAAAAGAATCTGGATTGTGGTGAGGGAACAGAGAAAAAAGCTCATTTAGGACCTGCACTTACGAAGGGGTAGGCAGCTGTATATCAGGGAGTAAACCTTCTGAGAATAAAAACAGCTGGAGCTTGTTAAGGTAATTACACAGGGGAAAGGATAGTGTACTGGGAACTCCTCAGAAGAATCTGATTTGTGGTGAGGGGAGAGAGATAAAAGCTCATTTAGGAACGACATGAACATGCTGCGTACGTAGCTGTTTATCAGTAAATATCTCCACTGATATTAAGAAAAGCAGTAGCTTAATAAATTAAGTACTTCCTGGTATGGTTACTGTACCGGTAACTCCCCAAAAGAATCTGGATTGTGGTGAGGGAACAGAGAAAAAAGCTCATTTAGGACCTGCACTTAGGAAGGGAGTAGGCAGCTGTATATCAGGGAGGAAACCTTCTGAGAATAAAAACAGCTGGAGCTTGTTAAGGTAATTACACAGGGGAAAGGATAATGTACTGGGAACTCCTCAGAAGAATCTGATTTGTGGTGAGGGGAGAGAGATAAAAGGTCATTTAGGAACGACATGAACATGCTGCGTACGTAGCTGTTTATCAGAAAATATCTCCACTGAGATTAAGAAAAGCAGTAGCTTAATAAATTAAGTACTTCCTCGTATGGTTACTGTACTGGTAACTCCCCAAAAGAATCTGGATTGTGGTGAGGGAACAGAGAAAAAGCTCCTTTAGGACCTGCACTTACGAAGGGGGAAGGCAGCTGTATATCAGGGAGTAAACCTTCTGAGAATAAAAACAGCGGGGGCTTGTTAAGGTAATTACACAGGAGAAAGGATAATGTACTGGGAACTCCTCAGAAGAATCTGATTCGTGGTGAGGGGATTGGGATAAAAGCTCATTTAGGAACGACATGAACATGCTGCGTAGGTAGCTGTTTATCAGTAAATATCTCCACTGAGATTAAGAAAAGCAGTAGCTTAATAAATTAAGTATTTCCTGGTATGGTTACTGTACTGGAAACTCCTCAAAAGAATCTGGATTGTTTTGAGGGAACAGAGAAAAAAGCTCATTTAGGACCTGCACTTTCGAAGGGGGTAGGCAGCTGTATATCAGGGAGTAAACCTTCTGAGAATAAAAACAGCTGGAGCTTGTTAAGGTAATTACACAGGGGAAAGGATAATGTACTGGGAACTCCTCAGAAGAATCTGATTTGTGGTGAGGGGAGAGAGATAAAAGCTCATTTAGGAACGACATGAACATGCTGCGTACGTAGCTGTTTATCAGTAAATATCTCCACTGAGATTAAGAAAAGCAGTAGCTTAATAAATTAAGTACTTCCTGGTATAGTTACTGTACCGGTCACTCCACAAAAGAATCTGGATTGTGGTGAGGGAACAGAGAAAAAAGCTCATTTAGGACCTGCACTTACGAAGGGGGAAGGCAGCTGTATATCAGGGAGTAAACCTTCTGAGAATAAAAACAGCTGGGGCTTGTTAAGGTAATTACACAGGAGAAAGGATAATGTACTGGGAACTCCTCAGAAGAATCTGATTCGTGGTGAGGGGATTGGGATAAAAGTTCATTTAGGAACGACATGAACATGCTGCGTACGTAGCTGTTTATCAGTAAATATCTCCACTGAGATTAAGAAAAGCAGTAGCTTAATAAATTAAGTACTTCCTGGTATGGTTACTGTACTGGTACCTCCACAAAAGAATCTGGATTGTGGTGAGGGAACAGAGAAAAAACTCATTTAGGACCTGCACTTACGAAGGTGGTAGGCAGCTGTATATCAGGGAGTAAACCTTCTGATAATAAAAACATCTGGAGCTTGTTAAGGTAATTACACAGGGGAAAGGATAATGTACTGGGAACTCCTCAGAAGAATCTGATTTGTGGTGTGGGGAGAGAGATAAAAGCTCATTTAGGAACGACATGCACATGCTGCGTAGGTAGCTGTTTATCAGTAAATATCTCCGCTGAGATTAAGAAAAGCGGTAGCTTAATAATTTAAGTACTTCCTGGTATGGTTACTGTACTGGTAACTCCACAAAAGAATCGGGATTGTGGTTTGGGAACAGAGAAAAAAGCTCATTTATGACCTGCACTTACGAAGGGAGTAGGCAGCTGTATATCAGGGAGTAAACCTTCTGATAATAAAAACAGCTGGAGCTTGTTAAGGTAATTACACAGAGGAAAGGATAATGTACTAAGAACTCCTCAGAAGAACCTGATTTGTTGTGAGGGGAGAGAGATAAAAGCACATTTACGAACGACATAAACATGCTGCGTAGGTAGCTGTTTATCAGTAAATATCTCCACTGAGATTAAGAAAAGCAGTAGCTTAATAAATTAAGTCCTTCGTGGTATGGTTACTGTACTGGTAACTCCCCAAAAGAATCTGGATTGTTTTGAGGGAACAGAGAAAAAAGCTCATTTAGGACCTGCACTTACGAAGGGGTAGGCAGCTGTATATCAGGGAGTAAACGTTCTGAGAATAAAAACAGCTGGAGCTTGTTAAGGTAATTACACAGGGGAAAGGATAATGTACTGGGAACTCCTCAGAAGAATCTGATTTGTTGTGAGGGGAGAGAGATAAAAGCTCATTTAGGAACGACGTGAACATGCTGCGTAGGTAGCTGTTTATTAGTAAATATCTCCACTGAGATTAAGAAAAGCAGTAGCTTAATAAATTAAGTACTTCCTGGTATGGATCCTGTACTGGTAACTCCCCAAAAGAATCTGGATTGTGGTGAGGGAACAGAGAAAAAGCTCCTTTAGGACCTGGACTTACGAAGGGGGTACCAGCTGTATATCAGTGAGTAAACCTTCTGAGAATAAAAACAGCTGGAGCTTGTTAAGGTAATTACACAGGGGAAAGTTAATGTACTGGGAACAATTCAGAAGAATCTGATTTGTGGTGAGGGGAGAGAGATAAAAGCTCATTTAGGAACGACATGAACATGCTGCGTAGGTAGCTGTTTATCAGTAAATATCTCCACTGAGATTACGAAAAGCAGTAGCTTAATAAATTAAGTACTTCCTGGTATGGTTACTGTACTGGAAACTCCCCAAAAGAATCTGGATTGCGGTGAGGGAACAGAGAAGAAAGCTCATTTAGGACCTGTACTTACGAAGGGGGTAGGCAACTGTTTATCAGGGAGTAAACCTTCTGAGAATAAAAACAGCTGGAGCTTGTTAAGGTAATTACACAGGGGAAAGGATAATGTACTGGGAACTCCTCAGAAGAATCTGATTTGTGGTGAGGGGAGAGAGATAAAAGCTCATTTAGGAACGACATGAACATGCTGGGTACGTAGCTGTTTATCAGTAAATATCTCCACTGAGATTAAGAAAAGCAGTAGCTTAATAAATTAAGTACTTCCTGGTATGGTTACTGTACTGGTAACTCCCCAAAAGTATCTGGATTGTGGTGAGGGAACAGAGAAAAAAGCTCATTTAGGACCTGCACTTACGAAGGGGTTAGGCAGCTGTATTTCAGGGAGTAAACCTTCTGAGAATAAGAACAGCTGGAGCTTGTTAAGGTAATTACACAGAGGAAAGGATAATGTACTGGGAACTCCTCAGAAGAATCTGATTTGTTGTGAGGGGAGAGAGATAAAAGCTCATTTAGGAACGACATGAACATGCTGCGTAGGTAGCTGTTTATCAGTAAATATCTCCACTGAGATTAAGAAAAGCAGTAGCTTAATGAATTAAGTACTTCCTGGTATGGTTACTGTACTGGAAACTCCCCAAACGAATCTGGATTGTGGTGAGGGAACAGAGAAAAAAGCTCATTTAGGACCTGTACTTAAGAAGGGGGTAGGCAGCTGTTTATCAGGGATTAAACCTTCTGAGAATAAAAACAGCTGGAGCTTGTTAAGGAAATTACACAGGGGAAAGGATAATGTACTGGGAACTCCTCAGAAGAATCTGATTTGTGGTGAGGGGAGAGAGATAAAAGCTCATTTAGGAACGATATGAACATGTTGTGTATGTAGCTGTTTATCAGTAAATATCACCACTGAGATTAAGAAAAGCAGTAGCTTAATGAATTAAGTACTTCCTGGTATGGTTCCTGTACTGGTAACTCCCCAAAAGAATCTGGATTGTGGTTTGGGAACAGAGAAAAAAGCTCATTTATGACCGGCACTTACGAAGGGAGTAGGTAGCTGTATATAAGGGAGTAAACCTTCTGAGAATAAAAACAGCTGGAGATTGTTAAGGTAATTACTCAGGGGAACGGATAATGTTCTGGGAACAATTCAGAAGAATCTGATTTGTGGTGAGGGGAGAGAGATAAAAGCTCATTTAGGAACGACATGAACATGCTGCGTAGGTAGCTGTTTATCAGTAAATATCTCCACTGAGATTAAGAAAAGCAGTAGCTTAATAAATTAAGTACTTCCTGGTATGGTTACTGTACTGGAAACTCCCCAAAGAATCTGGATTGTGGTGAGGGAACAGAGAAAATAGCTCATTTAGGACCTGTACTTACGAAGGGGGTAGGCAGCTGTATATCAGGGACTAAACCTTCTGAGAATAAAAACAGCTGGAGCTTGTTAAGGTAATTACACAGGGGAAAGGATAATGTACTGGGAACTCCTCAGAAGAATCTGATTTGTGGTGAGGGGAGAGAGATAAAAGCTCATTTAGGAACGACATGAACATGTTGCGTACGTAGCTGTTTATCAGTAAATATCACCACTGAGATTAAGAAAAGCAGTAGCTTAATGAATTAAGTACTTCCTGGTATGGTTCCTGTACTGGTAACTCCGCAAAAGAATCTGGATTGTGGTTTGGGAACAGAGAAAAAAGCTCATTTATGTCCTGCACTTACGAAGGGAGTAGGCAGCTGTATATAAGGGAGTAAACCTTCTGAGAATAAAAACAGCTGGAGATTGTTAAGGTAATTACACAGGGGAACGGGTAATGTACTGGGAACAATTCAGAAGAATCTGATTTGTGGTGAGGGGAGAGAGATAAAAGCTCATTTAGGAACGACATGAACATGCTGCGTAGGTAGCTGTTTATCAGTAAATATCTCCACTGAGATTAAGAAAAGCAGTAGCTTAATAAATTAATACTTCCTGGTATGGTTACTGTACTGGAAACTCCCCAAAAGAATCTGGATTGTGGTGAGGGAACAGAGAAAAAGCTCATTTAGGACCTGCACTTACGAAGGGGTAGGCAGCTGTATCTCAGGGAGTAAACCTTCTGAGAATAAAAACAGCTGGAGCTTGTTAAGGTAATTACACAGGGGAAAGGATAATGTACTGGAAACTCCTCAGAAGAATCTGATTTGTGGTGAGGGGAGAGAGATAAAAGCTCATTTAGGAACGACATGAACATGTTGCGTACTTAGCTGTTTATCAGTAAATATCTCCACTGAGATTAAGAAAAGCAGTAGCTTAATAAATTAAGTATTTCCTGGTGTGGTTACTGTACTGGAAACTCCCCAAAAGAATCTGGATTGTGGTGAGGGAACAGAGAAAAAGCTCATTTAGGACCTGCACTTACGAAGGGGTAGGCAGCTGTATATCAGGGAGTAAACCTTCTGAGAATAAAAACAGCTGGAGCTTGTTAAGGTAATTACACAGGGGAAAGGATAGTGTACTGGGAACTCCTCAGAAGAGTCTGATTTGTGGTGAGGGGAGAGAGATAAAAGCTCATTTAGGAACGACATGAACATGCTGCGTACGTAGCTGTTTATCAGTAAATATCTCCACTGAGATTAAGAAAAGCAGTAGCTTAATAAATTAAGTACTTCCTGGTATGGTTACTGTACCGGTAACTTCCCAAAAGAATCTGGATTGTGGTGAGGGAACAGAGAAAAAAGCTCATTTAGGACCTGCACTTACGAAGGGGGTAGGCAGCTGTATATCAGGGAGGAAACCTTCTGAGAATAAAAACAGCTGGAGCTTGTTAAGGTAATTACACAGGGGAAAGGATAATGTACTGGGAACAATTCAGAAGAATCTGATTTGTGGTGAGGGGAGAGAGATAAAAGCTCATTTAGGAACGACATGAACATGCTGCGTAGGTAGCTGTTTATCAGTAAATATCTCCACTGAGATTAAGAAAAGCAGTAGCTTAATAAATTAAGTATTTCCTGGTATGGTTACTGTACTGGAAACTCCTCAAAAGAATCTGGATTGTTTTGAGGGAACAGAGAAAAAAGCTCATTTAGGACCTGCACTTTCGAAGGGGGTAGGCAGCTGTATATCAGGGAGTAAACCTTCTGAGAATAAAAACAGCTGGAGCTTGTTAAGGTAATTACACAGGGGAAAGGATAATGTACTGGGAACTCCTCAGAAGAATCTGATTTGTGGTGAGGGGAGAGAGATAAAAGCTCATTTAGGAAGGACATGAACATGCTGCGTACGTAGCTGTTTATCAGTAAATATCTCCACTGAGATTAAGAAAAGCAGTAGCTTAATAAATTAAGTACTTCCTGGTATAGTTACTGTACCGGTCACTCCACAAAAGAATCTGGATTGTGGTGAGGGAACAGAGAAAAAAGCTCATTTAGGACCTGCACTTACGAAGGGGGTAGGCAGCTGTATATCAGGGAGTAAACCTTCTGAGAATAAAAACAGCTGGGGCTTGTTAAGGTAATTACACAGGAGAAAGGATAATATACTGGGAACTCCTCAGAAGAATCTGATTCGTGGTGAGGGGATTGGGATAAAAGTTCATTTAGGAACGACATGAACATGCTGCGTACGTAGCTGTTTATCAGTAAATATCTCCACTGAGATTAAGAAAAGCAGTAGCTTAATAAATTAAGTACTTCCTGGTATGGTTACTGTACTGGTCACTCCACAAAAGAATCTGGATTGTGGTGAGGGAACAGAGAAAAAAGCTCATTTAGGACCTACACTTACGAAGGGGGTAGGCCGCTGTATATCAGGGAGTAAACCTTCTGAGAATAAAAACAGCTGGTGCTTGTTAAGGTAATTACACAGGGGAAAGGATAATGTACTGGGAACTCCTCAGAATAATCTGATTTGTGGTGAGGGGAGAGACATAAAAGCTCATTTAGGAACGACATGAACATGCTGCGTAGGTAGCTGTTTATCAGTAAATATCTCCACTGAGATTAAGAAAAGCAGTAGCTTAATAAATTAAGTACTTTCTGGTATGGTTACTGTACTGGTAACTCCCCAAAGAATCTGGATTGTGGTGAGGGAACAGAGAAAAAAGCTCATTTAGGACCTGCACTTTCGAAGGGGGTAGGCAGCTGTATATCAGGGAGTAAACCTTCTGAGAATAAAAACACCTGGAGCTTGTTAAGGTAATTACACAGGGGAAAGGATAATGTACTGGGAACTCCTCAGAAGAATCTGATTTGTTGTGAGGGGAGAGTGATAAAAGCTCATTTAGGAACGACATAATCATGCTGCGTAGGTAGCTGTTTATCAGTAAATATCTCCACTGAGATTTAGAAAAGCAGTAGCTTAATAAATTAAGTCCTTCCTGGTATGGTTACTGTACTGGTAACTCCCCAAATTAATCTGGATTGTTTTGAGGGAACAGAGAAAAAAGCTCATTTAGGACCTGCACTTACGAAGGGGTAGGCAGCTGTATATCAGGGAGTAAACGTTCTGAGAATAAAAACAGCTGGAGCTTGTTAAGGTATTTACACAGGGGAAAGGATAATGTACTGGGAACTCCTCAGAAGAATCTGATTCGTTGTGAGGGGAGAGAGATAAAAGCTCATTTAGGAACGACATGAACATGCTGCGTAGGTAGCTATTTATCAGTAAATATCTCCACTGAGATTAAGAAAAGCAGTAGCTTAATAAATTAAGTACTTCCTGGTATGGTTACTGTACTGGAAACTCCCCAAAAGAATCTGGATTGTGGTGAGGGAACAGAGAAAAAAGCTCATTTAGGACCTGCACTTACGAAGGGGGTAGGCCGCTGTATATCAGGTAGTAAACCTTCTGAGAATAAAAACAGCTGGAGCTTGTTAAGGTAATTACACAGGAGTAAGGATAATGTACTGGGAACTCCTCAGAAGAATCTGATTCGTGGTGAGGGGATAGAGATAAAAGCTCATTTACGAACGACATGAACATGCTGCGTAGGTAGCAGTTTATCAGTAAATATCTCCAATGAGATTAAGAAAAGCAGTAGCTTAATAAATTAAGTACTTCCTGGTATGGTTACTGTACTGGTAACTCCCCAAAAGAATCTGGATTGTGTTGACGGAACAGAGAAAAAAGCTCATTTAGGACCTGCACTTACGAAGGGGGTAGGCAGCTGTATTTCAGGGAGTAAACCTTCTGAGAATAAGAACAGCTGGAGCTTGTTAAGGTAATTACACAGAGGAAAGGATAATGTACTGGGAACTCCTGAGAAGAACCTGATTTGTGGTGAGGGGAGAGAGATAAAAGCTCATTTAAGAACGACATGATCATGCTCTGTACGTAGCAGTTTATCAGTAAATATCTCCACTGAGATTAAGAAAAGCAGTAGCTTAATAAATTAAGTACTTCCTGGTATGGTTACTGTACTGGTAACTCCCCAAAAAAATCTGGATTGTGGTTTGGGAACAGAGAAAAAAGCTCATTTAGGACCTGCACTTACGTAGGGGGTAGGCAGCTGTATATAAGGGAGTAAACCTTCTGAGAATAAAAACAGCTGGAGCTTCTTAGGGTAATTACACAGGGGAAAGGAGAATGTACTGGGAACTCCTCAAAAGAATCTGATTTGTGGTGAGGGGAGAGAGATAAAAGCTCATTTAAGAACGACATGAACATGCTGTGTAGGTAGCTGTTTATCAGTTAATATCTCCACTGACATTAAGAAAAGCAGTAGCTTAATAAATTAAGTAATTCCTGGTATTGTTACTGTACCGGTCACTCCACAAAAGAATCTGGATTGTGGTGAGGGAACAGAGAAAAAAGCTCATTTAGGACCTGCACTTACGAAGGGGGAAGGCAGCTGTATATCAGGGAGTAAACCTTCTGAGAATAAAAACAGCTGGGGCTTGTTAAGGTAATTACACAGGAGAAAGGATAATGTACTGGGAACTCCTCAGAAGAATCTGATTCGTGGTGAGGGGATTGGGATAAAAGTTCATTTAGGAACGACATGAACATGCTGCGTACGTAGCTGTTTATCAGTAAATATCTCCACTGAGATTAAGAAAAGCAGTAGCTTAATAAATTAAGTACTTCCTGGTATGGTTACTGTACTGGTACCTCCACAAAAGAATCTGGATTGTGGTGAGGGAACAGAGAAAAAACTCATTTAGGACCTGCACTTACGAAGGTGGTAGGCAGCTGTATATCAGGGAGTAAACCTTCTGATAATAAAAACATCTGGAGCTTGTTAAGGTAATTACACAGGGGAAAGGATAATGTACTGGGAACTCCTCAGAAGAATCTGATTTGTGGTGTGGGGAGAGAGATAAAAGCTCATTTAGGAACGACATGCACATGCTGCGTAGGTAGCTGTTTATCAGTAAATATCTCCGCTGAGATTAAGAAAAGCGGTAGCTTAATAAATTAAGTACTTCCTGGTATGGTTACTGTACTGGTAACTCCACAAAAGAATCGGGATTGTGGTTTGGGAACAGAGAAAAAAGCTCATTTATGACCTGCACTTACGAAGGGAGTAGGCAGCTGTATATCAGGGAGTAAACCTTCTGATAATAAAAACAGCTGGAGCTTGTTAAGGTAATTACACAGAGGAAAGGATAATGTACTAAGAACTCCTCAGAAGAACCTGATTTGTTGTGAGGGGAGAGAGATAAAAGCACATTTACGAACGACATAAACATGCTGCGTAGGTAGCTGTTTATCAGTAAATATCTCCACTGAGATTAAGAAAAGCAGTAGCTTAATAAATTAAGTCCTTCGTGGTATGGTTACTGTACTGATAACTCCCCAAAAGAATCTGGATTGTTTTGAGGGAACAGAGAAAAAAGCTCATTTAGGACCTGCACTTACGAAGGGGTAGGCAGCTGTATATCAGGGAGTAAACGTTCTGAGAATAAAAACAGCTGGAGCTTGTTAAGGTAATTACACAGGGGAAAGGATAATGTACTGGGAACTCCTCAGAAGAATCTGATTTGTTGTGAGGGGAGAGAGATAAAAGCTCATTTAGGAACGACATGAACATGCTGCGTAGGTAGCTGTTTATTAGTAAATATCTCCACTGAGATTAAGAAAAGCAGTAGCTTAATAAATTAAGTACTTCCTGGTATGGATCCTGTACTGGTAACTCCCCAAAAGAATCTGGATTGTGGTGAGGGAACAGAGAAAAAGCTCCTTTAGGACCTGGACTTACGAAGGGGGTACCAGCTGTGTATCAGTGAGTAAACCTTCTGAGAATAAAAACAGCTGGAGCTTGTTAAGGTAATTACACAGGGGAAAGTTAATGTACTGGGAACAATTCAGAAGAATCTGATTTGTGGTGAGGGGAGAGAGATAAAAGCTCATTTAGGAACGACATGAACATGCTGCGTAGGTAGCTGTTTATCAGTAAATATCTCCACTGAGATTACGAAAAGCAGTAGCTTAATAAATTAAGTACTTCCTGGTATGGTTACTGTACTGGAAACTCCCCAAAAGAATCTGGATTGCGGTGAGGGAACAGAGAAGAAAGCTCATTTAGGACCTGTACTTACGAAGGGGGTAGGCAACTGTTTATCAGGGAGTAAACCTTCTGAGAATAAAAACAGCTGGAGCTTGTTAAGGTAATTACACAGGGGAAAGGATAATGTACTGGGAACTCCTCAGAAGAATCTGATTTGTGGTGAGGGGAGAGAGATAAAAGCTCATTTAGGAACGACATGAACATGCTGGGTACGTAGCTGTTTATCAGTAAATATCTCCACTGAGATTAAGAAAAGCAGTAGCTTAATAAATTAAGTACTTCCTGGTATGGTTACTGTACTGGTAACTCCCCAAAAGAATCTGGATTGTGGTGAGGGAACAGAGAAAAAAGCTCATTTAGGACCTGCACTTACGAAGGGGTTAGGCAGCTGTATTTCAGGGAGTAAACCTTCTGAGAATAAGAACAGCTGGAGCTTGTTAAGGTAATTACACAGAGGAAAGGATAATGTACTGGGAACTCCTCAGAAGAATCTGATTTGTTGTGAGGGGAGAGAGATAAAAGCTCATTTAGGAACGACATGAACATGCTGCGTAGGTAGCTGTTTATCAGTAAATATCTCCACTGAGATTAAGAAAAGCAGTAGCTTAATGAATTAAGTACTTCCTGGTATGGTTACTGTACTGGAAACTCCCCAAACGAATCTGGATTGTGGTGAGGGAACAGAGAAAAAAGCTCATTTAGGACCTGTACTTAAGAAGGGGGTAGGCAGCTGTTTATCAGGGATTAAACCTTCTGAGAATAAAAACAGCTGGAGCTTGTTAAGGAAATTACACAGGGGAAAGGATAATGTACTGGGAACTCCTCAGAAGAATCTGATTTGTGGTGAGGGGAGAGAGTTAAAAGCTCATTTAGGAACGATATGAACATGTTGTGTATGTAGCTGTTTATCAGTAAATATCACCACTGAGATTAAGAAAAGCAGTAGCTTAATGAATTAAGTACTTCCTGGTATGGTTCCTGTACTGGTAACTCCCCAAAAGAATCTGGATTGTGGTTTGGGAACAGAGAAAAAAGCTCATTTATGACCGGCACTTACGAAGGGAGTAGGTAGCTGTATATAAGGGAGTAAACCTTCTGAGAATAAAAACAGCTGGAGATTGTTAAGGTAATTACTCAGGGGAACGGATAATGTTCTGGGAACAATTCAGAAGAATCTGATTTGTGGTGAGGGGAGAGAGATAAAAGCTCATTTAGGAACGACATGAACATGCTGCGTAGGTAGCTGTTTATCAGTAAATATCTCCACTGAGATTAAGAAAAGCAGTAGCTTAATAAATTAAGTACTTCCTGGTATGGTTACTGTACTGGTAACTCCCCAAAAAATCTGGATTGTGGTGAGGGAACAGAGAAAAAAGCTCATTTAGGACCTGCACTTTCGAAGGGGGTAGGCAGATGTATATCAGGGAGTAAACGTTCTGAGAATAAAAACAGCTGGAGCTTGTTAAGGTAATTACACAGGGGAAAGGATAATGTACTGGGAACTCCTCAGAAGAATCTGATTTGTTGTGAGGGGAGAGAGATAAAAGCTCATTTAGGAACGACATGAACATGCTGCGTAGGTAGCTGTTTATTAATAAATATCTCCACTGAGATTAAGAAAAGCAGTAGCTTAATAAATTAAGTACTTCCTGGTATGGATACTGTACTGGTAACTCCCCAAAAGAATCTGGATTGTGGTGAGGGAACAGAGAAAAAAGCTCCTTTAGGACCTGCACTTACGAAGGGGGTAGGCAACTGTATATCAGTGAGTAAACCTTCTGAGAATAAAAACAGCTGGAGCTTGTTAAGGTAATTACACAGGGGAAAGGTTAATGTACTGGGAACAATTCAGAAGAATCTGATTTGTGGTGAGGGGAGAGATAAAAGCTCATTTAGGAACGACATGAACATGCTGCGTACGTAGCTGTTTATCAGTAAATATCTCCACTGAGATTAAGAAAAGTAGTAGCTTAATAAAATAAGTACTTCCTGGTATGGTTACTGTACTGGAAACTCCCCAAAAGAATCTGGATTGTGGTGAGGGAACAGAGAAAATAGCTCATTTAGGACCTGTACTTACGAAGGGGGTAGGCAGCTGTATATCAGGGACTAAACCTTCTGAGAATAAAAACAGCTGGAGCTTGTTAAGGTAATTACACAGGGGAAAGGATAATGTACTGGGAACTCCTCAGAAGAATCTGATTTGTGGTGAGGGGAGAGAGATAAAAGCTCATTTAGGAACGACATGAACATGTTGCGTACGTAGCTGTTTATCAGTAATATCACCACTGAGATTAAGAAAAGCAGTAGCTTAATGAATTAAGTACTTCCTGGTATGGTTCCTGTACTGGTAACTCCGCAAAAGAATCTGGATTGTGGTTTGGGAACAGAGAAAAAAGCTCATTTATGTCCTGCACTTACGAAGGGAGTAGGCAGCTGTATATAAGGGAGTAAACCTTCTGAGAATAAAAACAGCTGGAGATTGTTAAGGTAATTACACAGGGGAACGGGTAATGTACTGGGAACAATTCAGAAGAATCTGATTTGTGGTGAGGGGAGAGAGATAAAAGCTCATTTAGGAACGACATGAACATGCTGCGTAGGTAGCTGTTTATCAGTAAATATCTCCACTGAGATTAAGAAAAGCAGTAGCTTAATAAATTAATACTTCCTGGTATGGTTACTGTACTGGAAACTCCCCAAAAGAATCTGGATTGTGGTGAGGGAACAGAGAAAAAGCTCATTTAGGACCTGCACTTACGAAGGGGTAGGCAGCTGTATCTCAGGGAGTAAACCTTCTGAGAATAAAAACAGCTGGAGCTTGTTAAGGTAATTACACAGGGAAAGGATAATGTACTGGAAACTCCTCAGAAGAATCTGATTTGTGGTGAGGGGAGAGAGATAAAAGCTCATTTAGGAACGACATGAACATGTTGCGTACTTAGCTGTTTATCAGTAAATATCTCCACTGAGATTAAGAAAAGCAGTAGCTTAATAAATTAAGTATTTCTGGTGTGGTTACTGTACTGGAAACTCCCCAAAAGAATCTGGATTGTGGTGAGGAACAGAGAAAAAGCTCATTTAGGACCTGCACTTACGAAGGGGTAGGCAGCTGTATATCAGGGAGTAAACCTTCTGAGAATAAAAACAGCTGGAGCTTGTTAAGGTAATTACACAGGGGAAAGGATAGTGTACTGGGAACTCCTCAGAAGAGTCTGATTTGTGGTGAGGGGAGAGAGATAAAAGCTCATTTAGGAACGACATGAACATGCTGCGTACGTAGCTGTTTATCAGTAAATATCTCCACTGAGATTAAGAAAAGCAGTAGCTTAATAAATTAAGTACTTCCTGGTATGGTTACTGTACCGGTAACTTCCCAAAAGAATCTGGATTGTGGTGAGGGAACAGAGAAAAAAGCTCATTTAGGACCTGCACTTACGAAGGGGGTAGGCAGCTGTATATCAGGGAGGAAACCTTCTGAGAATAAAAACAGCTGAGCTTGTTAAGGTAATTACACAGGGGAAAGGATAATGTACTGGGAACAATTCAGAAGAATCTGATTTGTGGTGAGGGGAGAGAGATAAAAGCTCATTTAGGAACGACATGAACATGCTGCGTAGGTAGCTGTTTATCAGTAAATATCTCCACTGAGATTAAGAAAAGCAGTAGCTTAATAAATTAAGTATTTCCTGGTATGGTTACTGTACTGGAAACTCCTCAAAAGAATCTGGATTGTTTTGAGGGAACAGAGAAAAAAGCTCATTTAGGACCTGCACTTTCGAAGGGGGTAGGCAGCTGTATATCAGGGAGTAAACCTTCTGAGAATAAAAACAGCTGGAGCTTGTTAAGGTAATTACACAGGGGAAAGGATAATGTACTGGGAACTCCTCAGAAGAATCTGATTTGTGGTGAGGGGAGAGAGATAAAAGCTCATTTAGGAAGGACATGAACATGCTGCGTACGTAGCTGTTTATCAGTAAATATCTCCACTGAGATTAAGAAAAGCAGTAGCTTAATAAATTAAGTACTTCCTGGTATAGTTACTGTACCGGTCACTCCACAAAAGAATCTGGATTGTGGTGAGGGAACAGAGAAAAAAAGCTCATTTAGGACCTGCACTTACGAAGGGGGTAGGCAGCTGTATATCAGGGAGTAAACCTTCTGAGAATAAAAACAGCTGGGGCTTGTTAAGGTAATTACACAGGAGAAAGGATAATATACTGGGAACTCCTCAGAAGAATCTGATTCGTGGTGAGGGGATTGGGATAAAAGTTCATTTAGGAACGACATGAACATGCTGCGTACGTAGCTGTTTATCAGTAAATATCTCCACTGAGATTAAGAAAAGCAGTAGCTTAATAAATTAAGTACTTCCTGGTATGGTTACTGTACTGGTCACTCCACAAAAGAATCTGGATTGTGGTGAGGGAACAGAGAAAAAAGCTCATTTAGGACCTACACTTACGAAGGGGGTAGGCCGCTGTATATCAGGGAGTAAACCTTCTGAGAATAAAAACAGCTGGTGCTTGTTAAGGTAATTACACAGGGGAAAGGATAATGTACTGGGAACTCCTCAGAATAATCTGATTTGTGGTGAGGGGAGAGACATAAAAGCTCATTTAGGAACGACATGAACATGCTGCGTAGGTAGCTGTTTATCAGTAAATATCTCCACTGAGATTAAGAAAAGCAGTAGCTTAATAAATTAAGTACTTTCTGGTATGGTTACTGTACTGGTAACTCCCCAAAGAATCTGGATTGTGGTGAGGGAACAGAGAAAAAAGCTCATTTAGGACCTGCACTTTCGAAGGGGGTAGGCAGCTGTATATCAGGGAGTAAACCTTCTGAGAATAAAAACACCTGGAGCTTGTTAAGGTAATTACACAGGGGAAAGGATAATGTACTGGGAACTCCTCAGAAGAATCTGATTTGTTGTGAGGGGAGAGTGATAAAAGCTCATTTAGGAACGACATAATCATGCTGCGTAGGTAGTTGTTTATCAGTAAATATCTCCACTGAGATTTAGAAAAGCAGTAGCTTAATAAATTAAGTCCTTCCTGGTATGGTTACTGTACTGGAAACTCCCCAAAAAAATCTGGATTGTGGTTTGGGAACAGAGAAAAAAGCTCATTTAGGACCTGCACTTACGTAGGGGGTAGGCAGCTGTATATAAGGGAGTAAACCTTCTGAGAATAAAAACAGCTGGAGCTTCTTAGGGTAATTACACAGGGGAAAGGAGAATGTACTGGGAACTCCTCAAAAGAATCTGATTTGTGGTGAGGGGAGAGAGATAAAAGCTCATTTAAGAACGACATGAACATGCTGTGTAGGTAGCTGTTTATCAGTTAATATCTCCACTGACATTAAGAAAAGCAGTAGCTTAATAAATTAAGTAATTCCTGGTATTGTTACTGTACTGGTAACTCCCCAAAAGAATCTGGATTGTGGTGAGGGAACAGAGAAAAAAGCTCATTTAGGACCTGCACTTACGAAGGGGGTAGGCAGCTGTATATCAGGGAGTAAACCTTCTGAGAATAAAAAACCGCTGGAGCTTGTTAAGGTAATTACACAGGGGAAAGGATAATGTACTGGGAACTCCTCAGAAGAATCTGATTTGTGGTGAGAGGAGAGAGATAAAAGCTCATTTAGGAACGAC
>NW_025961150.1:0-36343 GCF_023159225.1 Perognathus longimembris pacificus | reverse complement strand
GGGGTAGGCAGTTGTATATCAGGGAGTAAACCTTCTGAGAAAAAAAACAGCTGGAGCTTGTTAAGGTAATTACACAGGGGAAAGGATAATGTACTGGGAACTCCTCAGAAGAATCTGATTTGTGGTGAGGGGAGAGAGATAAAAGCTCATTTAGGAACGACATGAACATGCTGCGTAGGTAGCTGTTTATCAGTAATTATCTCCAGTGAGATTAAGAAAAGCAGTAGCATAATAAATTAAGTACTTCCTGGTATGGTTCCTGTACTGGTAACTTCCCAAAAGAATCTGGATTGTGGTGAGGGAACAGAGAAAAAAGCTCATTTAGGACCTGCACTTACGAAGGGGGTAGACAGCTGTATATCAGGGAGTAAAACTTCTGAGAATAAAAACTGCTGGAGCTTGTTAAGATAATTACACAGGGGAAAGGATAATGTACTGGGAACTCCTCAGAAGAATCTGATTTGTGGTGAAGGGAGAGAGATATGAGCTCATTTAGGAACGACATGAACATGCTGCGTAGGTAGCTGTTTATCAGTAAATATCTCCACTGAGATTAAGAAAAGCAGTAGGTTAATAAATTAAGTACTTCCTGGTATGGTTACTGTACTGGTAACTCCCCAAAAGAATCTGGATTGTGGTGAGGGAACAGAGAAAAAAGCTCATTTAGGACCTGCACTTACGAAGGGGGTAGGCAGCTGTATATCAGGGAGTAAACCTTCTGAGAATAAAAACAGCTGGAGCTTGTTAAGGTAATTACACAGGGGAAAGGATAATGTACTGGGAACTCCTAAGAAGAATCTGAATTGTGGTGAGGGGAGAGAGATAAAAGCTCATTTAGGAACGACATGAACATGCTGCGTAGGTAGCTGTTTATCAGTAAATATCTCCACTGAGATTAAAAAAGCAGTAGCTTAATAAATTAAGTACTTCCTGGTATGGATACTGTACTGGTAACTCCCCAAAAGAATCTGGATTGTGCTGAGGGAACAGAGAAAAAAGCTCATTTAGGACCTGCACTTACGAAGGGGGTAGCTTGCTAAGGTAGTTACACAGGGGAAAGGATAATGTACTGGGAAATCCTCAGAAGAATCTGATTTGTGGTGAGGGGAGAGAGATAAAAGCTCATTTAGGAACGACATAAACATGCTGCGTAGGTAGCTGTTTATCAGTAAATATCTCCACTGAGATTAAGAAAAGCAGTAGCTTAATAAATTAAGTACTTCCTGGTATGGTTACTGTACTGGTAACTCCCCAAAAGAATCTGGATTGTGGTGAGGGAACAGAGAAAAAAAGCTCATTTATGAACTGTACTTACGCAGGGGATAGGCAGCTGTATATGAGGGAGTAAACCTTCTGGGAATAAAAACAGCTAGAGCTTGTTAAGGTAATTACACAGGGGAAAGGATAATGTACTGGGAACTCCTCAGAAGAATCTGATTTGTGGTGAGGGCAGAGAGATAAAAGCTCATTTAGGAACGACATGAACATGCTGAGTAGGTAGCTGTTTATTAGTAATTATCTCCAGTGAGATTAAGAAAAGCAGTAGCTTAATAAATTAAGTACTTCCTGGTATGGTTCCTGTACTGGTAACTCCCCAAAAGAATCTGGATTGTGGTGAGGGAACAGAGAAAAAAGCTCATTTCGGACCTGCACTTACGAAAGGGGTAGGCAGCTGTATATCAGGGAGTAAACCTTCTGAGAATAAAAACAGCTGGAGCTTGTTAAGGTAATTACATAGGGGAAAGGATAATTTACTGGGAACTCCTCAGAAGAATCTGATTTGTGGTGAGGGGAGAGAGATAAAAGCTCATTTAGGAACGACATGAACATGCTGCGTAGGTAGCTGTTTATCAGTAAATATCTCCACTGAGATTAAGAAAAGCAGTAGCTTAATAAATTAAGTACTTCCTGGTATGGTTACTGTACTGGTAACTCCCCAAAAGAATCTGGATTGTGGTGAGGGAACAGAGAATAAAGCTCATTTAGGACCTGCACTTACGAAGGGGGTAGGCAGCTGTATATCAGGGAGTAAACCTTCTGAGAATAAAAACAGCTGGAGCTTGTTAAGGTAATTACACAGGGGAAAGGATAATGTACTGGGAACTCCTCAGAAGAATCTCAATTGTGGTGAGGGGAGAGAGATAAAAGCTCATTTACGAACGACATGAACATGCTGCGTAGGTAGCTGTTTATCAGTAAATATCTCCAATGAGATTAAGAAAAGCAATAGCTAAATAAATTAAGTACTTCCTGGTATGGTTACTGTACTGGTAACTCCCCAAAAGAATCTGGATTGTGGTGAGGGAACAGAGAAAAAAGCTCATTTATGACCTGAACTTACGAAGGGGGTAGGCAGCTGTATATCAGGGAGTAAACCTTCTGATAATAAAAACAGCTGGAGCTTGTTAAGGTAATTACACAGGGGAAACGATAATGTACTGGGAACTCCTCAGAAGAATCTGATTTGTGGTGAGGGGAGAGAGATAAAAGCTCATTTAGGAACGACATGAACATGCTGCGTAGGTAGCTGTTTATCAGTAAATATCTCCACTGAGATTAAGGAAAGCAGTAGCTTAATGAATTAAGTACTTCCTGGTATGGTTACTGTACTGGTAACTCCCCAAACGAATCTGGATTGTGGTGAGGGAACAGAGAAAAAAGCTCATTTAGGATCTGCACTTACGAAGGGGGTAGGCAGCTGTCTATCAGGGAGTAAACCTTCTGAGAATAAAAACAGCTGGAGCTTGTTAAGGTAATTACACAGGGGAAAGGATAATGTACTGGGAACAAATCAGAAGAATCTGATTTGTGGTGAGGGGAGAGAGATAAAAGCTCATTTAGGAACGACATGAAAATGCTGCGTAGGTAGCTGTTTATCAATAAATATCTCCACTGAGATTAAGAAAAGCAGTAGCTTAATAAATTAAGTACTTCCTGGTATGGTTACTGTACTGGTAACTCCCCAAAAGAATCTGGATTGTGGTGAGGAAACAGAGAAAAAAGCTCATTTAGGACCTGCACTTACGAGGGGGGTAGGCAGCTGTATATCAGGGAGTAAACCTTCTGAGAATAAAAACAGCTGGAGCTTGTTAAGGTAATTACACAGGGGAAAGGATGATGTACTGGGAAATCCTCAGAAGAATCTTATTTGTGGTGAGGGGAGAGAGATAAAAGCTCATTTAGGAACGACATGAACATGCTGCGTAGGTAGCTGTTTATCAGTAAATATCTCCACTGAGATTAAGAAAACAGTAGCTTAATAAATTAAGTACTTCCTGGTATGGTTACTGTACTGGTAACTCCCCAAAAGAATCTGGATTGTGGTGAGGGAACAGAGAAAAAAGCTCATTTAGGACCTTCACTTACGAAGGGGTTAGGCAGCTGTATATCAGGGAGTAAACCTTCTGAGAATAAAAACAGCTGGAGCTTGTTAAGGTAATTACACAGGGGAAAGGATAATGTACTGGGAACTCCTCAGAAGAATCTGATTTGTGGTGAGTGGAGAGAGATAAAAGCTCATTTAGTAACGACATGAACATGCTGCGTAGGTAGCTGTTTATCAGTAATTATCTCCACTGAGTATAAGAAAAGCAGTAGCTTAATAAATTAAGTACTTCCTGATATGGTTACTGTACTGGTAACTCCCCAAAAGAATCCGGATTGTCGTGAGGGAACAGAGAAAAAAGCTCATTTAGGACCTGCACTTACAAAGGAGGTAGGCAGCTGTATATCAGGGAGTAAACCTTCTGAGAATAAAAACAGCTGGAGCTTGTTAAGGTAATTACACAGGGGAAAGGATAATGTACTGGGAACACCTCAGAAGAATCTGATTTGTGGTGAGGGGAGAGAGATAAATGCTCATTTAAGAACGACATGAACATGCTGCGTAGGTAACTGTTTATCAGTAAATATCTCCACTGAGATTATGAAAAGCAATAGCTTAATAAATTAAGTACCTCCTAGTATGGTTACTGTACTGGTAACTCAGCAAAAGAATCTGGATTGTGGTGAGGGAACAGAGAAAAAAGCTCATTTAGGACCTGCACTTACGTAGGGGGTAGGCAGCTGTATATCAGGGAGTAAACCTTCTGAGAATAAAAACAGCTGGAGCTTGTTAAGGTAATTACACAGGGGAAAGGATAATGTACGGGGAACTCCTCAGAAGAATCTGATTTGTGGTGAGGGGAGAGAGATAAAAGCTTATTTAGGAACGACATGAACATGCTGCGTAGGTAGCTGTTTATCATTAAATATCTCCACTGAGATTAAGAAAAGCAGTAGCTTCATAAATTAAGTACTTCCTGGTATGGTTACTGTACTGGTAACTCCGCAAAAGAATCTGGATTGTGGTGAAGGAACAGAGAAAAAAGCTCATTTAGGACCTGCACTTACGAAGGGGGTATGAAGCTGTATATCAGGGAGTGAACCTTCTGAGAATAAAAAGAGCTGGAGCTTATTAAGGTAATTACACAGGGGAAAGGATAATGTACTGGGAACTCCTCAGAAGAATCTGATTTGTGGTGAGGGGAGAGAGATAAAAGCTCATTTAGGAACGACATGAACATGCAGCATAGGTAGCTGTTTATCAGTAAATATCTCCACTGAGATTAAGAAAAGCAGTAGCTTAATAAATTAAGTACTTCCTGGTATGGTTACTGTACTGGTAACTCCCCAAAAGAATCTGGATTGTGGTGAGGGAACAGAGAAAAAAGCTCATTTAGGTCCTGCACTTATGAAGGGGGTAGGCAGCTGTATATCAGGGAGTAAACCTTCTGAGAATAAAAACAGCTGGAGCTTGTTAAGGTAATTACACAGGGGAAAGCATAATGTACTGGGAACTGTTCAGAAGAATCTGATTTGTGGTGAGGGGAGAGAGATAAAAGCTCATTTAGGAACGACATGAACATGCTGCGTAGGTAGCTGTTTATCAGTAAATATCTCCATTAAGATTAAGAAAAGCAGAAGCTTAATAAATTAAGTACTTCCTGGTATGGTTACTGTACTGGTAACTCCCCAAAAGAATCTGGATTGTGGTGAGGGAACAGAGAAAAAAGCTCATTTAGGACCTGCACTTACGAAGCGGGTAGGCAGCTGTATATCAGGGAGTAAACCTTCTGAGAATAAAAACAGCTGGAGCTTGTTAAGGTAATTACACAGGGGAAAGGATAATGTACTGGGAACTCCTCAGAAGAATCTGATTTGTGGTGAGGGGAGAGAGATAAAAGCTCATTTAGGAATGACATGAACATGCTGCGTAGGTAGCTCTTTATCAGTAAATATCTCCACTGAGATTAAGAAAAGCAGTAGCTCAATAAATTAAGTACTTCCTGGTATGGTTACTGTACTGGTAACTCCCCAAAAGAATCTGGATTGTGGTGAGGGAACAGAGAAAAAAGCTCATTTAGGACCTGCACTTACGAAGGGTGTAGGCAGCAGTATATCAGGGAGTAAACCTTCTGAGAATAAAAACAGCTGGAGCTTGTTAAGGTATTTACACAGGGGAAAGGATAATGTACTGGGAACTCCTCAGAAGAATCTGATTTGTGGTGAGGGGAGAGAGAATAAAGCTCATTTAGGAACGACATGAACATGCTGCGTAGGTAGCTGTTTATCAGTAAATATCTTCACTGAGATTAAGAAAAGCAGTAGCTTAATAAATTAAGTACTTCCTGGTATGGTTACTGTACTGGTAACTCCCCAAAAGAATCTGGATTGTGGTGAGGGAACAGAGAAAAAAGCTCACTTAGGACCTGCACTTACGAAGGGGGTAGGCAGCTGTATATCAGGGAGTAAACCTTCTGAGAATAAAAACAGCTGGAGCTTGTTAAGGTAATTACACAAGGGAAAGGATAATGTACTGGGAACTCCTCAGAAGAATCTGATTTGTGGTGAGGGGAGAGAAATAAAAGCTCATGTAGGAACGACATGAACATGCTGCGTAGGTAGCTGTTTATCAGTAAATATCTGCACTGAGATTAAGAAAAGCAGTAGCTTAATAAATTACGTACTTCCTGGTATGGTTACTGTACTGGTAACTCCCCAAAAGAATCTGGATTTTGGTGAGGGAACAGAGAAAAAAGCTCATTTAGGACCTGCACTTACGAAGGGGGTAGGCAGCTGTATATCAGGGAGTAAACCTTCTGAGAATAAAAACAGCTGGAGCTTGTTAAGGTAATTACACAGGGGAAAGGATAATGTACTGGGAACTCCTCAGAAGGATCTGATTTGTGGTGAGGGGAGAGAGATAAAAGCTCATTTATAAACGACATGAACATGCTGCGTAGGTAGCTGTTTATCAGTAAATATCTCCACTGAGATTAAGAAAAGCAGTAGCTTAATAAATTAAGTACTTCCTGGTATGGTTCCTGTACTGGTAATTCCCCAAAAGAATCTGGATTGTGGTGAGGGAAGAGAGAAAAAAGCTCATTTAGGACCTGCACTTACGAAGGGGTAGGCAGCTGTATATCAGGAAGTAAACCTTCTGAGAATAAAAACAGCTGGAGCTTCTTAAGGTAATTACACAGGGGAAAGGAAAATGTACTGGGAACTCCTCAGAAGAATCTGATTTGTGGTGAGTGGAGAGAGATAAAAGCTCATTTAGGAACGACATGAACATGCTGCGTAGGAACCTGTTAAGCAGTAAATATCTCCACTGAATTTATGAAAAGCAGTAGCTTAATAAATTAAGTACTTCCTGGTATGGTTACTGTACTGGTAACTCCCCAAAAGAATCTGGATTGTGGTGAGGGAACAGAGAAAAAAGCTCATTTAGGACCTGCACTTACGAAGGGGGTAGGCAGCTGTATATGAGGGATTAAACCTTCTGAGAGTAAAAACAGCTGGAGCTTGTTAAGGTAATTACACAGGGGAAAGGATAATGTACTGGGAACTCCTCAGAAGAATCTGATATGTGCTGAGGGGAGAGAGATAAAAGCTCATTTAGGAACGACATGAACATGCTGCGTACGGAGCTGTTTATCAGTAAATATCTCCACTGAGATTAAGAAAAGCAGTAGCTTAATAAAATAAGTACTTCCTGGTATGGTTACTGGACTGGTAACTCCCCAAAAGAATCTGGATTGTGGTGAGGGAACAGAGAAAAAAGTTCATTTAGGACCTGCACTTTCGAAGGGGGTAGGCAGCTGTATATCAGGGAGTAAACCTTCTGAGAATAAAAACAGCTGGAGCTTGTTAAAGTAATTACACAGGGTAAAGGATAATGTACTGGGAACTCTTCAGAAGAATCTGATTTGTGGTGAGGGGAGAGAGATAGAAGCTCATTTAGGAACGACATGAACATGCTGGGTACGTAGCTGTTTATCAGTAAATATCTCCATTGAGATTAAGAAAAGCAGTAGATTAATAAATAAAGTACTTCCTGGTATGGATACTGTACTGGTAACTCCCCAAAATAATCTGAATTGTGGTGAGGGAACAGAGAAAAAAGCTCATTAAGGACCTGCACTTACGAAGGGGGTAGGCAGCTGTATATCAGGGAGTAAACCTTCTGAAAATAAAAACAGCTGGAGCTTCATAAGGTAATGACACAGGAGAAAGGATAATGTACTGGGAACTCGTCAGAAGAATCTGATTTGTGGTGAGGGGAGAGAGATAAAAGCTCATTTAAGAACGACATGAACATGCTGCGTAGGTAGCTGTTTATCAGTAAATATCTCCACTGAGAATAAGAAAAGCAGTAGCTTATTAAATTAAGTACTTCCTGGTATGGTTACTGTACTGGTAACTCCCCAAAAGAATCTGGATTGTGGTGAGGGAACAGAAAAAAAAGCTCATTTAGGACCTGCACTTACGAAGGGGGTAGGCAGCTATATATCAGGGAGTAAACCTTCTGAGAATAAATACAGCTGGAGCTTATTAAGGTAATTACACAGGGGAAAGGAAAATGTACTGGGAACTCCTCAGCAGAATCTGATTTGTGGTGAGGGGAGAGTGATAAAAGCTCATTTAGGAACGACATGAACATGCTGCATACGTAGCTGTTTATCAGTAAATATCTCCACTGAGATTAAGAAAAGCAGTAGCTTAATAAATTAAGTACTTCCTGGTATGGATGCTGTACTGGTAACTCCCGAAAAGAATCTGGATTGTGATGAGGGAACAGAGAAAAAAGCTCATTTCGGACCAGCACTTAAGAAGGGGGTAGGCAGCTGTATATCAGGGAGTAAACCTTCTGAGAATAAAAACAGCTGGAGCTTGTTAAGGTAATTACACAGGGGAAAGAATGAAGTACTGGGAACTCCTCAGAAGAATCTGATTTGTGGTGAGGGGAGAGAAATAAAAGCTCATTTAGGAACGACATGAACATGCTGCGTACGTCGCTGTTTATCAGTTAATATCTCCACTGAGATTAAGAAAAGCAGTAGCTTAATAAATTAAGTACTTCCTGGTATGGTTACTATACTGGTAACTCCCCAAAAGAATCTGGATTGTGGTGAGGGAACAGAGAAAAAAGCTCATTTAGAACCTGCACTTCAGAAGGGGGTAGGCAGCAGTATATCAGGGAGTAAACCTTCTGAGAATAAAAACAGCTGGAGCTTGTTAAGGTAATTACACAGGGGAAAGGATAATGTACTGGGAACTCCTCAGAAGAATCTGATTTGTGGTAAGGGGAGAGAGATAAAAGCTCATTTAGGAACGACATGAACATGCTGCGTAGGTAGCTGTTTATCAGTAAATATCTCCACTGAGATTAAGAAAAGCAGTAGCTTAATAAATTAAGTACTTCCTGGTATGGTTACTGTACTGGTAACTCCCCAAAAGAACCTGGATTGTGGTGAGGGAACAGAGAAAAAAGCTCATTGTGGACCTGCACTTACGAAGGGGGTAGGCAGCTGTATATCAGGGATTAAACCTTCTGAGAATAAAAACAGCTGGAGCTTGTTAAGGTAATTACACAGGGGAAAGGATAATGTACTGGGAACTCCTCAGAAGAATCTGATATGTGCTGAGGGGAGAGAGATAAAAGCTCATTTAGGAAAGACATGAACATGCTGCGTAGGTAGCTGTTTATCAGTAAATATCTCCACTGAGATTAAGAAAAGCAGTAGCTTAATAAATTAAGTACTTCCTGGTATGGTTACTGTACTGGAAACTCCCCAAAAGAATCTGGATTGTGGTGAGGGAACAGAGAAAAAAGCTCATTTAGGACCTGCACTTACGAAGGGGGTAGGCAGCTGTATATCAGGGAGTAAACCTTTTGAGAATAAAAACAGCTGGAGCTTGTTAAGGTAATTACACAGGGGAAAGGAAAATGTACTGGGAACTCCTCAGAAGAATCTGATTTGTGGTGAGGGGAGAGAAATAAAAGCTCATTAAGGAACGACATGAACATGCTGCGTACGTCGCTGTTTATCAGTTAATATCTCCACTGAGATTAAGAAAAGCAGTAGCTTAATAAATTAAGTACTTCCTGGTATGGTTACTATACTGGTATCTCCCCAAAAGAATCTGGATTGTGGTGAGGGAACAGAGAAAAAAGCTCATTTAGGACCTGCACTTTCGAAGGGGGTAGGCAGCTGTATATCAGGGAGTAAACCTTCTGAGAATAAAAACAGCTGGAGCTTGTTAAGGTAATTACACAGGGGAAAGGATAATGTACTGGGAACTCCTCTGAAGAATCTGATTTGTGGTGAGGGGAGAGAGATAAAAGCTCATTTAGGAACGACATGAACATGCTGCGTAGGTAGCTGTTTATCAGTAAATATCTCCATTGAGATTAAGAAAAGCAGAAGCTTAATAAATTAAGTACTTCCTGGTATGGTTACTGTACTGGAAACTCCCCAAAAGAATCTGGATTGTGGTGAGGGAACAGAGAAAAAAGCTCATTTAGGACCTGCACTTACGAAGCGGGTAGGCAGCTGTATATCAGGGAGTAAACCTTCTGAGAATAAAAACAGCTGGAGCTTGTTAAGGTAATTACACAGGGGAAAGGATAATGTACTGGGAACTCCTCAGAAGAATCTGATTTGTGGTGAGGGGAGAGAGATAAAAGCTCATTTAGGAATGACATGAACATGCTGCGTAGGTAGCTCTTTATCAGTAAATATCTCCACTGAGATTAAGAAAAGCAGTAGCTCAATAAATTAAGTACTTCCTGGTATGGTTACTGTACTGGTAACTCCCCAAAAGAATCTGGATTGTGATGAGGGAACAGAGAAAAAAGCTCATTTAGGACCTGCACTTACGAAGGGTGTAGGCAGCAGTATATCAGGGAGTAAACCTTCTGAGAATAAAAACAGCTGGAGCTTGTTAAGGTATTTACACAGGGGAAAGGATAATGTACTGGGAACTCCTCAGAAGAATCTGATTTGTGGTGAGGGGAGAGAGAATAAAGCTCATTTAGGAACGACATGAACATGCTGCGTAGGTAGCTGTTTATCAGTAAATATCTTCACTGAGATTAAGAAAAGCAGTAGCTTAATAAATTAAGTACTTCCTGGTATGGTTACTGTACTGGTAACTCCCCAAAAGAATCTGGATTGTGGTGAGGGAACAGAGAAAAAAGCTCACTTAGGACCTGCACTTACGAAGGGGGTAGGCAGCTGTATATCAGGGAGTAAACCTTCTGAGAATAAAAACAGCTGGAGCTTGTTAAGGTAATTACACAAGGGAAAGGATAATGTAGTGGGAACTCCTCAGAAGAATCTGATTTGTGGTGAGGGGAGAGAAATAAAAGCTCATGTAGGAACGACATGAACATGCTGCGTAGGTAGCTGTTTATCAGTAAATATCTGCACTGAGATTAAGAAAAGCAGTAGCTTAATAAATTACGTACTTCCTGGTATGGTTACTGTACTGGTAACTCCCCAAAAGAATCTGGATTTTGGTGAGGGAACAGAGAAAAAAGCTCATTTAGGACCTGCACTTACGAAGGGGGTAGGCAGCTGTATATCAGGGAGTAAACCTTCTGAGAATAAAAACAGCTGGAGCTTGTTAAGGTAATTACACAGGGGAAAGGATAATGTACTGGGAACTCCTCAGAAGGATCTGATTTGTGGTGAGGGGAGAGAGATAAAAGCTCATTTATAAACGACATGAACATGCTGCGTAGGTAGCTGTTTATCAGTAAATATCTCCACTGAGATTAAGAAAAGCAGTAGCTTAATAAATTAAGTACTTCCTGGTATGGTTCCTGTACTGGTAATTCCCCAAAAGAATCTGGATTGTGGTGAGGGAAGAGAGAAAAAAGCTCATTTAGGACCTGCACTTACGAAGGGGTAGGCAGCTGTATATCAGGAAGTAAACCTTCTGAGAATAAAAACAGCTGGAGCTTCTTAAGGTAATTACACAGGGGAAAGGAAAATGTACTGGGAACTCCTCAGAAGAATCTGATTTGTGGTGAGTGGAGAGAGATAAAAGCTCATTTAGGAACGACATGAACATGCTGCGTAGGAACCTGTTAAGCAGTAAATATCTCCACTGAATTTATGAAAAGCAGTAGCTTAATAAATTAAGTACTTCCTGGTATGGTTACTGTACTGGTAACTCCCCAAAAGAATCTGGATTGTGGTGAGGGAACAGAGAAAAAAGCTCATTTAGGACCTGCACTTACGAAGGGGGTAGGCAGCTGTATATGAGGGATTAAACCTTCTGAGAGTAAAAACAGCTGGAGCTTGTTAAGGTAATTACACAGGGGAAAGGATAATGTACTGGGAACTCCTCAGAAGAATCTGATATGTGCTGAGGGGAGAGAGATAAAAGCTCATTTAGGAACGACATGAACATGCTGCGTACGGAGCTGTTTATCAGTAAATATCTCCACTGAGATTAAGAAAAGCAGTAGCTTAATAAAATAAGTACTTCCTGGTATGGTTACTGGACTGGTAACTCCCCAAAAGAATCTGGATTGTGGTGAGGGAACAGAGAAAAAAGGTCATTTAGGACCTGCACTTTCGAAGGGGGTAGGCAGCTGTATATCAGGGAGTAAACCTTCTGAGAATAAAAACAGCTGGAGCTTGTTAAAGTAATTACACAGGGGAAAGGATAATGTACTGGGAACTCTTCAGAAGAATCTGATTTGTGGTGAGGGGAGAGAGATAGAAGCTCATTTAGGAACGACATGAACATGCTGGGTACGTAGCTGTTTATCAGTAAATATCTCCATTGAGATTAAGAAAAGCAGTAGATTAATAAATAAAGTACTTCCTGGTATGGATACTGTACTGGTAACTCCCCAAAATAATCTGAATTGTGGTGAGGGAACAGAGAAAAAAGCTCATTAAGGACCTGCACTTACGAAGGGGGTAGGCAGCTGTATATCAGGGAGTAAACCTTCTGAAAATAAAAACAGCTGGAGCTTCATAAAGTAATGACACAGGAGAAAGGATAATGTACTGGGAACTCGTCAGAAGAATCTGATTTGTGGTGAGGGGAGAGAGATAAAAGCTCATTTAAGAACGACATGAACATGCTGCGTAGGTAGCTGTTTATCAGTAAATATCTCCACTGAGAATAAGAAAAGCAGTAGCTTATTAAATTAAGTACTTCCTGGTATGGTTACTGTACTGGTAACTCCCCAAAAGAATCTGGATTGTGGTGAGGGAACAGAAAAAAAAGCTCATTTAGGACCTGCACTTACGAAGGGGGTAGGCAGCTATATATCAGGGAGTAAACCTTCTGAGAATAAATACAGCTGGAGCTTATTAAGGTAATTACACAGGGGAAAGGAAAATGTACTGGGAACTCCTCAGCAGAATCTGATTTGTGGTGAGGGGAGAGTGATAAAAGCTCATTTAGGAACGACATGAACATGCTGCATACGTAGCTGTTTATCAGTAAATATCTCCACTGAGATTAAGAAAAGCAGTAGCTTAATAAATTAAGTACTTCCTGGTATGGATGCTGTACTGGTAACTCCCGAAAAGAATCTGGATTGTGATGAGGGAACAGAGAAAAAAGCTCATTTCGGACCAGCACTTAAGAAGGGGGTAGGCAGCTGTATATCAGGGAGTAAACCTTCTGAGAATAAAAACAGCTGGAGCTTGTTAAGGTAATTACACAGGGGAAAGAATGAAGTACTGGGAACTCCTCAGAAGAATCTGATTTGTGGTGAGGGGAGAGAAATAAAAGCTCATTTAGGAACGACATGAACATGCTGCGTACGTCGCTGTTTATCAGTTAATATCTCCACTGAGATTAAGAAAAGCAGTAGCTTAATAAATTAAGTACTTCCTGGTATGGTTACTATACTGGTAACTCCCCAAAAGAATCTGGATTGTGGTGAGGGAACAGAGAAAAAAGCTCATTTAGAACCTGCACTTCAGAAGGGGGTAGGCAGCAGTATATCAGGGAGTAAACCTTCTGAGAATAAAAACAGCTGGAGCTTGTTAAGGTAATTACACAGGGGAAAGGATAATGTACTGGGAACTCCTCAGAAGAATCTGATTTGTGGTAAGGGGAGAGAGATAAAAGCTCATTTAGGAACGACATGAACATGCTGCGTAGGTAGCTGTTTATCAGTAAATATCTCCACTGAGATTAAGAAAAGCAGTAGCTTAATAAATTAAGTACTTCCTGGTATGGTTACTGTACTGGTAACTCCCCAAAAGAACCTGGATTGTGGTGAGGGAACAGAGAAAAAAGCTCATTGTGGACCTGCACTTACGAAGGGGGTAGGCAGCTGTATATCAGGGATTAAACCTTCTGAGAATAAAAACAGCTGGAGCTTGTTAAGGTAATTACACAGGGGAAAGGATAATGTACTGGGAACTCCTCAGAAGAATCTGATATGTGCTGAGGGGAGAGAGATAAAAGCTCATTTAGGAAAGACATGAACATGCTGCGTAGGTAGCTGTTTATCAGTAAATATCTCCACTGAGATTAAGAAAAGCAGTAGCTTAATACATTAAGTACTTCCTGGTATGGTTACTGTACTGGAAACTCCCCAAAAGAATCTGGATTGTGGTGAGGGAACAGAGAAAAAAGCTCATTTAGGACCTGCACTTACGAAGGGGGTAGGCAGCTGTATATCAGGGAGTAAACCTTTTGAGAATAAAAACAGCTGGAGCTTATTAAGGTAATTACACAGGGGAAAGGAAAATGTACTGGGAACTCCTCAGCAGAATCTGATTTGTGGTGAGGGGAGAGTGATAAAAGCTCATTTAGGAACGACATGAACATGCTGCATACGTAGCTGTTTATCAGTAAATATCTCCACTGAGATTAAGAAAAGCAGTAGCTTAATAAATTAAGTACTTCCTGGTATGGATGCTGTACTGGTAACTCCCGAAAAGAATCTGGATTGTGATGAGGGAACAGAGAAAAAAGCTCATTTCGGACCAGCACTTAAGAAGGGGGTAGGCAGCTGTATATCAGGGAGTAAACCTTCTGAGAATAAAAACAGCTGGAGCTTGTTAAGGTAATTACACAGGGGAAAGAATGAAGTACTGGGAACTCCTCAGAAGAATCTGATTTGTGGTGAGGGGAGAGAAATAAAAGCTCATTAAGGAACGACATGAACATGCTGCGTACGTCGCTGTTTATCAGTTAATATCTCCACTGAGATTAAGAAAAGCAGTAGCTTAATAAATTAAGTACTTCCTGGTATGGTTACTATACTGGTATCTCCCCAAAAGAATCTGGATTGTGGTGAGGGAACAGAGAAAAAAGCTCATTTAGGACCTGCACTTTCGAAGGGGGTAGGCAGCTGTATATCAGGGAGTAAACCTTCTGAGAATAAAAACAGCTGGAGCTTGTTAAGGTAATTACACAGGGGAAAGGATAATGTACTGGGAACTCCTCTGAAGAATCTGATTTGTGGTGAGGGGAGAGAGATAAAAGCTCATTTAGGAACGACATGAACATGCTGCGTAGGTAGCTGTTTATCAGTAAATATCTCCACTGAGATTAAGAAAAGCAGTAGCTTAATAAATTAAGTACCTCCTGGTATGGTTACTGTACTGGTAACTCCCCAAACGAATCTGGATTGTGGTGAGGGAACAGAGAAAAAAGCTCATTTAGGACCTGCACTTACGAAGGGGGTAGGCAGCTGTATATCAGAGTGTAAACCTTCTGAGTATAAAAACAGCTGGAGCTTGTTAAAGTAATTACACAGGGGAAAGGATAATGTACTGGGAACTCTTCAGAAGAATCTGATATGTGCTGAGGGGAGAGAGATAGAAGCTCATTTAGGAACGACATGAACATGCTGGGTACGTAGCTGTTTATCAGTAAATATCTCCACTGAGATTAAGAAAAGCAGTAGCTGAATAAATTAAGTACTTCCTGGTATGGTAACTGGACTGGAAACTCCCCAAAAGAATCTGAATTGTGGTGAGGGAACAGAGAAAAAAGCTCATTTAGGACCTGCACTTACGAAGGGGGTAGGCAGCTGTATATCAGGGAGTAAACCTTCTGAAAATAAAAACAGCTGGAGCTTGATAAGGTAATTACACAGGGGAAAGAATAAAGTACTGGGAACTACTCAGAAGAATCTGATTTGTGGTGAGGGGAGAGAAATAAAAGCTCATTTAGGAACGACATGAACATGCTGCATACGTCGCTGTTTATCAGTAAATATCTCCACTGAGATTAAGAAAAGCAGTAGCTTAATAAATTAAGTACTTCCTGGTATGGTTACTATACTGGTAACTCCCCAAAAGAATCTGGATTGTGGTGAGGGAACAGAGAAAAAAGCTCATTTAGAACCTGCACTTCAGAAGGGGGTAGACAGCAGTATATCAGGGAGTAAACCTTCTGAGAATAAAAACAGCTGGAGCTTGTTAAGGTAATTACACAGGGGAAAGTATAATGTACTGGGAACTCCTCAGAAGAATCTGATTTGTGGTAAGGGGAGAGAGATAAAAGCTCCTTTAGGAACGACATGAACATCCTGCGTAGGTAGCTGTTTATCAGTAAATATATCCACTGAGATTAAGAAAAGCAGTAGCTTAATAAACTAAGTACTTCCTGGTATGTTTACTGTACTGGTAACTCCCCAAAAGAACCTGGATTGTGGTGAGGGAACAGAGAAAAAAGCTCATTATGGACCTGCACTTACGAAGGGGGTAGGCAGCTGTATATCAGTGAGTAAACCTTCTGAGAATAAAAACAGCTGCAGCTTGTTAAGGTAATAACACAGGGGAAAGGATAATGTACTGGGAACTCCTCAGAAGAATCTGATTTGTGGTGAGGGCAGAGAGATAAAAGCTCATTTAGGAACGACATGAACATGCTGCATACGTTGCTGTTTATAAGTAAATATATCCACTGAGATTAAGAAAAGCAGTAGCTAAGTACATTAAGTACTTCCTGGTATGGATACTGTACTGGTAACTCCCCAAAAGTATCTGGATTGTGGTGAGGGAACAGAGAAAAAAGCTTATTTATGAACGACATGAACATGCTGCGTAGTTAGCTGTTTATCAGTAAATATCTCCACTGAGATTAGAAAAAGCAGTAGCTTAGTAAATTAAGTACTTCCTGGTATGGTTACTGTACTGGTAACTCCCCAAAAGAATCTGGATTGTGGTGAGGGAACAGAGAAAAAAGCTCATTTAGGACCTGCACTTACGAAGGGGGTAGGCAGCTATATATCAGGGAGTAAACCTTCTGAGAATAAAAACAGCTGGAGCTTGTTAAGGTAATTACACAGGGGAAAGGATAATGTACTGGGAACTCCTCAGAAGAACCTGATTTGTGGTGAGGGGAGAGAGATAAAAGCTCATTTAGGAACGATATGAACATGCTGCGTACGTAGCTGTTTATCAGTAAATATCTCCACTGAGATTAAGAAAAGCAGTAGCTTAATAAATTAAGTAATTCCTGGTATGGTTACTGTACTGGTATCTCCCCAAAAGAATCTGGATTGTGGTGAGGGAACAGAGAAAAAAGCTCATTTAGGACCTGCACTTACGAAGGGGGTAGGCAGCTGTATATCAGGGAGTAAACCTTCTGAGAATAAAAACAGATGGAGCTTGTTAAGGTAATTACACAGTGGAAAGGATAATGTAATGGGAACTCGTCAGAAGAATCTGATTTGTGGTGAGGGGAGAGAGATAAAATCTCATTTAGGAACGACATGAACGTGCTGCATACGTAGCTGTTTATCAGTAAATATCTCCACTGAGATTAAGAAAAGCAGTAGCTTAATAAATTAAGTACTTCCTGGTATGGTTACTGTACTGGTAACTCCCCAAAAAATCTGGATTGTGGTGAGGGAACAGAGAAAAAAGCTCATTTAGGACCTGCACTTACGAAGGGGGTAGGCTGCTATATATCAGGGAGTAAACCTTCTGAGAATAAAAACAGCTGGAGCATGTTAAGGTAATTACACAGGGGAAAGGATAATGTACTGGGAACTCGTCAGAAGAATCTGATTTGTGGTGAGGGGAGAGAGTTAAAAGCTCATTTAGGAACGACATGAACATGCTGCGTAGGTAGCTGTTTATCAGTAAATATATCCACTGAGATTAAGAAAAGCAGTAGCTTAATAAATTAAGTACTTCCTGGTATGGTTACTCCCCAAAAGAATCTGGATTGTGGTGAGGGAACAGAGAAAAAAGCTCATTTAGGACCTGCACTTACGAAGGGGTTAGGCTGCAGTATATCACCTAGTAAACCTTCTGAGAATAAAAACACCTGGAGCTTGTTAAGGTAATTACACAGGGGAAAGGATAATGTACTGGGAACTCCTCAGAAGAATCTGATTTGTGGTGAGGGGAGAGACATAAAAGCTCATTTAGGAACGACATGAACATGCTGCGTAGTTAGCTGTTTATCAGTAAATATCTCCACTGAGATTAAGAAAAGCAGTAGCTTCAAATCAAAGAAAGGTTGGACAAATGGGACTGCATCAAACTCCAGAGCTTCTGCACGGCAAAGGACATAGCTCTCAAGATAAACAGAAAGCCCACAGACTGCGAGAAGATCTTTACCGGACATTCAACAGACAACGGCCTCATCTCTAAAATATATGCAGAACTAAGAAAATTACCTTCTTCCAAAACAAAACTGCAAAGAACCAATAGCCCCCTCATCAAGTGGGCTAAAGACTTACAAAGAAACTTCTCTGATGAGGAAATGAGTATGGCCAATAGACACATGAAAAAATGCTCTACATCACTGGCCATAAAGGAAATGCAAATCAAAACAACATTGAGATTCCATCTCACCCCAGCAAGAATGTCATATATCAAGAAAACTAATAATAACAATTGTTGGAGGGGATGTGGCCAAAAGGGAACACTACTTCATTGTTGGTGGGAATTTAAACTGGTTCAGCCACTCTGGCAAGCAGTATGGAGATTCCTCAGAAGGCTCAATATAGAACTCCCCTATGACCCAGCAGCCCCACTGTTGGGTATCTATCCAAAAGCCCACAAACAAAATCACAGTAATGCCACCAGCACAACAATGTTCATCGCAGCACAATTTGTCATAGCGAGAAGCTGGAACCAACCCAGATGCCCCTCCATAGATGAATGGATCAGGAAAATGTGGTACATTTACACAATGGAATTTTATGCCTCTATCAGAAAGAATGACATTGTTCCATTTGTAAGGAAATGGAAGGACTTGGAAAAAGTTATACTAAGTGAAGTGAGCCAGACCCAAAGAAACATGGACTCTATGGCCTCCCTTATTGGGAATAATTAGTACAGGTTTAGGCAAGCCATAGCAGAGCATCACAAGGCCCAATAGGTATACTCTTAGAAACACATAAGATGATGCTAATTGAAATGAACTCCATGTTATGGAAACAAGTGATATATCAGAGTTGTAACTACTTTCAACGTCCTATGTGTATGTGTAGTTTCTATTATTGATAATGTTTTGTATCACCTTCCTATGTTTGTACCTACACTATCTCTGTAATCTTATCTGAGTATATTGGAAACCGTGTTTACTGGTATTGGAAGTAGGAAATTCAAAGGGAATACCAAATGCGAGAGACACAGGGTAAAAAAAAAGAAATAACTACAAAAGCAGTACTTGCAAAACTGTTTGGTGTAAGTGAACTGAACACCTGGGGGGGAGAGGGAAAGGCAGGGAGGGAGGGGGCATGAAGGACAAGGCAACAAACATACAAGAAATGTATGCAATGCCCAACGTATGATACTGTAACCTTTCTGTACGTCAGTTTGATAATAAAAATTTGAGAAAAAAAATAAAAAAAAAAGAAAAGCAGTAGCTTAATAAATTAAGTACTTCCTGGTATGGTTACTGTACTGGTAACTCCCCAAAAGAATCTGGATTGTGGTGAGGGAACAGAGAAAAAAGCTCATTTAGGACCTGCACTTACGAAGGGGGTAGGCAGCTGTATATCAGGGAGTAAACCTTCTGAGAATAAAAACAGCTGGAGCTTGTTAAGGTAATTACACAGGGGAAAGGATAATGTACTGGGAACTCCTCAGAAGAATCTGATTTGTGGTGAGGGGAGAGAGATAAAAGCTCATTTAGGAACGACATGAACATGCTGCCTAGGAAGCTGTTTATCAGTAAATATCTCGACTGAGATTAAGAAAAGCAGTAGCTTAATAAATTAAGTACTTCCTGGTATGGTTACTGTACTGGTAACTCCCCAAAAGAACCTGGATTTTGGTGAGGGAACCGAGAAAAAAGCTCATTTAGGACCTGCACTTACGTTGGGGTAGGCTGCTATATATCAGGGAGTAAACTTTCTGAGAATAAAAACAGCTGGAGCTTGTTAAGGTAATTACACAGGGGAAAGGATAATGTACTGGGAACTCCTAAGAAGAATCTGATTTGTGGTGAGGGGAGAGAGATAAAAACTCATTCAGGAACGACATGAACATGCTGCCTAGGTAGATGTTTATCAGTAAATATCTCCACTGAGATTAAGAAAAGCAGTAGCTTAATAAATTAAGTAATTCCTGGTATGGTTACTGTACTGGTAACTCCCCACAAGAATCTGGATTGTGGTGAGGGAACAGAGAAAAAAGCTCATTTAGGACCTGCACTTACGAAGGGGGTAGGCAGCTAAATACCAGGGAGTAAACCTTCTGAGAATAAAAACAGCTGGAGTTTGTTAAGGTAATTACACAGGGGAAAGTATAATGAACTGGGAACTCCTCAGAAGAATCTGATTTGTGATGAGGGGAGAGAGATAAAACTCATTTACGAAAGACATGGACATGCTGCGTACGTAGCTGTTTATCAGTAAATATCTCCACTGAGATTAATAAAAGCAGTAGCTTAATAAATTAAGTACTTCCTGGTATGGTTACTGTACTGGTAACTCCCCAAAAGAACCTGGATTGTGGTGAAGGAACAGTGAAAAAAGCTCATTTAGGACCTGCACTTACGAAGGGGGTAGGCAGCTGTATATCAGGGAGTAAAACTTCTGAGAATAAAAACAGCGGGAGCTTGTTAAGGTAATTACACATGGGAAAGGATAATGTACTGGGAACTCCTCAGAAGAATCTGATTTGTGGTGAGGGGAGAGAGATAAAAGCTCATTTAGGAACGAAATGGACATGCTGCTTAGGTAGCTGTTTATCAGTAAATATCTCCACTGAGATTAAGAAAATCAGTAGCTTAATAAATTAAGTACTTCCTGGTATGGTTACTGTACTGGTAACTCCCCTAAAGAATCTGGATTGTGGTGAGTAAACCTTCGGAGAATAAAAAGAGCTGGAGCTTGTTAAGGTAATTACACAGGGGAAAGGATAATGTACTGGGAACTCCTAAGAAGAATCTGATTTGTGGTGAGGGGAGAGAGATAAAAGCTCATTTAGGAACGACATGAACATGCTGCTTAGGTAGTTGTTTATCAGTAAATATCTCCAATGAGATTAAGAAAAGCAGGAGCATAATAAATTAATTACTTCCTGGTATGGTTACTGTACTGGTAACTCCCCAAAAGAATCTGGATTGTGGTGAGGGAACAGAGAAAAAAGCTCATTTAGGACCTGCACTTACGTTGGGGGTAGGCTGCTGTATATCAGGGAGTAAACCTTCTGACAATAAAAACAGCTGGAGCTTGTTAAGGTAATTACACAGGGGAAAGGATAATGTACTGGGAACTCCTCAGAAGAAACTGATTTGTGGTGAGGGGAGAGAGATAAAAGCTCATTTACGAAAGACATGGACATGCTGCGTAGGTAGCTGTTTATGAGTAAATATCTCCACTGAGATTAAGAAAAGCAGTAGCTTAATAAATTAAGTACTTCCTGGTATGGTTACTGTACTGGTAACTCAACAAAAGAACCTCGATTGTGGTGAGGGAACAGAGAAAAAAGCTCATTTAGGACCTGCACTTACGAAGGGGGTAGTCAGCTGTATATCAGGGAGTAAATCTTCTGAGAATAAAAACAGCTGGAGCTTGTTAAGGAAATTGCACAGGGGAAAGGATAATGTACTGGGAACTCCTCTGAAGAATCTGAGTTGTGGTGAGGGGAGAGAGATAAAAGCTCATTTAGGAACGACATGAACATGCTGCGTAAATAGCTGTTTATCAGTAAATATCTCCACTGAGATTAAGAAAAGCAGTAGCTTAATAAATTAAGTACTTCCTGGTATGGTTACTGTACTGGTAACTCCCAAAAGAATCTGGATTGTGGTGAGGGAACAGAGAAAAAACCTCATTTAGGACCTGCACTTACGAAGGGGGTATGCAGCTGTATATCAGGGAGTAAACCTTCTGAGAATAAAAACAGCTGGAGCTTGTTAAGGTAATTACACAGCGGAAAGGATAAAGTACTGGGAACTCCTCAGAAGAATCTGATTTGTGATGAGTTGAGAGGATAAAAGCTCATTTAGGAACGACATGAACATGCTGCGTAGGTAGCTGTTTATCAGTAAATATCTCCACTGAGATTAAGAAAAGCAGTAGCTTAATAAATTAAGTACTTCCTGGTATGGTTACTGTACTGGTAACTCACCAAAAGAATCTGGATTGTGGTGAGGGAACAGAGAAAAAAGCTCATTTAGGACCTGCACTTACCAAGGGGGTAGGCAGCTGTATATCAGGGAGTAAAACTCCTGAGAATAAAAACAGCTGGAGCTTGTTAAGGTAATTACACAGGCGAAATGATAATGTACTGGGAACTCCTCAGAAGAATCTGATTTGTGGTGAGGGGAGAGAGATAAAAGCTCATTTAGGAACGACATGAACATGCTGCGTACGTCGCTGTTTATCAGTAAATATCTCCACAGAGATAAAGAAAAGCAGTAGCTTAATAAATTAAGTACTTCCTGGTATGGTTACTGTACTGGTAACTCCCCAAAAGAATCTGGATTGTGCTGAGGGAACAGAGAAAAAAGCTCATTTTGGACCCGCACTTACGGAGGGGGTAGGCAGTTGTATATCAGGGAGTAAACCTTCTGAGAATAAAAACAGCTGGAGCTTGTTAAGGTAATTACACAGGGGAAAGGATAATGTACTGGGAACTCCTCAGAAGAATCTGATTTGTGGTGAGGGGAGAGAGATAAAAGCTCATTTAGGAACGACATGAACATGCTGCGTAGGTAGCTGTTTATCAGTAATTATCTCCAGTGAGATTAAGAAAAGCAGTAGCATAATAAATTAAGTACTTCCTGGTATGGTTCCTGTACTGGTAACTTCCCAAAAGAATCTGGATTGTGGTGAGGGAACAGAGAAAAAAGCTCATTTAGGACCTGCACTTACGAAGGGGGTAGACAGCTGTATATCAGGGAGTAAAACTTCTGAGAATAAAAACTGCTGGAGCTTGTTAAGATAATTACACAGGGGAAAGGATAATGTACTGGGAACTCCTCAGAAGAATCTGATTTGTGGTGAAGGGAGAGAGATATGAGCTCATTTAGGAACGACATGAACATGCTGCGTAGGTAGCTGTTTATCAGTAAATATCTCCACTGAGATTAAGAAAAGCAGTAGGTTAATAAATTAAGTACTTCCTGGTATGGTTACTGTACTGGTAACTCCCCAAAAGAATCTGGATTGTGGTGAGGGAACAGAGAAAAAAGCTCATTTAGGAATTGCACTTACGAAGGGGGTAGACAGCTGTATATTAGGGAGTAAACCTTCTGAGAATAAAAACAGCTGGAGCTTGTTAAGGTAATTACACAGGGGAAAGGATAATGTACTGGGAACTCCTAAGAAGAATCTGAATTGTGGTGAGGGGAGAGAGATAAAAGCTCATTTAGGAACGACATGAACATGCTGCGTACGTAGCTGTTTATCAGTAAATATCTCCACTGAGATTAAAAAAGCAGTAGCTTAATAAATTAAGTACTTCCTGGTATGGATACTGTACTGGTAACTCCCCAAAAGAATCTGGATTGTGCTGAGGGAACAGAGAAAAAAGCTCATTTAGGACCTGCACTTACGAAGGGGGTAGCTTGCTAAGGTAGTTACACAGGGGAAAGGATAATGTACTGGGAAATCCTCAGAAGAATCTGATTTGTGGTGAGGGGAGAGAGATAAAAGCTCATTTAGGAACGACATAAACATGCTGCGTAGGTAGCTGTTTATCAGTAAATATCTCCACTGAGATTAAGAAAAGCAGTAGCTTAATAAATTAAGTACTTCCTGGTATGGTTACTGTACTGGTAACTCCCCAAAAGAATCTGGATTGTGGTGAGGGAACAGAGAAAAAAAGCTCATTTATGAACTGTACTTACGCAGGGGATAGGCAGCTGTATATGAGGGAGTAAACCTTCTGGGAATAAAAACAGCTAGAGCTTGTTAAGGTAATTACACAGGGGAAAGGATAATGTACTGGGAACTCCTCAGAAGAATCTGATTTGTGGTGAGGGCAGAGAGATAAAAGCTCATTTAGGAACGACATGAACATGCTGAGTAGGTAGCAGTTTATTAGTAATTATCTCCAGTGAGATTAAGAAAAGCAGTAGCTTAATAAATTAAATACTTCCTGGTATGGTTCCTGTACTGGTAACTCCCCAAAAGAATCTGGATTGTGGTGAGTAAACCTTCGGAGAACAAAAAAAGCTGGAGCTTGTTAAGGTAATTACACAGGGGAAAGGATAATGTACTGGGAATTCCTCAGAAGAATCTGATTTGTGGTGAGGGGAGAGAAAAAAGCTCATTTAGGAACGACATTAACATGCTGCGTAGGTAGCTGTTTATCATTAAATATCTCCACTGAGATTAAGAAAAGCAGTAGCTTAATAAATTAAGTACTTCCTGGTATGGTTACTCTACTGGTAACTCCCCAAAAGAATCTGGATTGTGGTGAGGGAAGAGAGAAAAAACCTCATTTAGGACCTGCACTTACGAAGGGGGTAGGCAGCTGTATATCAGGGAGTAAACCTTTTGAGAATAAAAACAGATGGAGCTTGTTAAGGTAATTACACAGGGGAAAGGATAATGTACTGGGAACTCCTCAGAAGAATTTGATTTGTGGTGAGGGGAGAGAGATAATAGCTCATTTAGGAACGACATGAACATGCTGCGTAGGTAGCTGTTTATCAGTAAATATTTCCACTGAAATTAAGAAAAGCAGTAGCTTAATAAATTAAGAACTCCCTGGTATGGTTACTGTACTGGTAACTCCCCAAAAGAATGTGGATTGTGGTGAGCGAACAGAGAAAAAAGCTCATTTAGGACTTGCACTTATGAAGGTGGTAGGCAGCTGTATATCAGGGAGTAAACCTTCTGACAATAAAAACAGCTGGAGCTTGTTAAGGTAATTACACAGGGGAAAGGATAATGTACTGGGAACTAATCAGAAGAATCTGATTTGTGGTGAGGGGAGAGAGATAAAAGCTCATTTAGGAACGACATGCACATGCTGCGTAGGTAGCTGTTTATCAGTAAATACCTCCACAGAGATTAAGAAAAGCAGGAGCTTAATAAATTAAGTCCTTCCTGGTATGGTTACTGTACTGGTAACTCCCCAAAAGAATCTGGATTGTGGTGAGGGAACAGAGAAAAAAGCCCATTTAGGACCTGCACTTACGAAGGGGGTAGGCAGCTGTATATCAGGGAGTAAACCTTCTGAGAATAAAAACAGCTGGAGCTTGTTAAGGTAATTACACAGGGGAAAGGATAATGTACTGGGAACTCCTCAGAAGAATCTGATTTGTGGTGAGGGGAGAGAGATAAAAGCTCATTTAGGAACGACATGAACATGCTGCGTAGGTAGCTGTTTATCAGTAAATAAATCCACTGAGATTAAGAAAAGCAGTAGCTTAATAAATTAAGTACTTCCTGTTATTGTTACTGTACTGGTAACTCCCCAAAAGAATCTGGATTGTGGTGAGGGAACAGAGAAAAAAGCTCATATAGGACCTGCACTTACGAAGGGGGTAGGCATCTGTATATCAGGGAGTAAACCTTCTGAGAATAAAAACAGCTGGAGCTTGTTAAGGTAATTACACAGGAGAAAGGATAATGTACTGGGAACTCCTCAGAAGAATCTGCTTTGTGGTGAGGGGAGAGAGATAAATGCTCATTTAGGAACGACATGAACATGCTGCGTAGGTAGCTGTTTATCAGTAAATATCTCCACTGAGATTAAGAAAAGCAGTAGCTTAATAAATTAAGTACTTCCTGGTATGGTTACTGTACTGGAAACTCCCTAAAAGAATCTGGATTGTGATGAGGGAACAGAGAAAAAATCTCATTTAGGACCTGCACTTACGAAGGGGGTAGGCAGCTGTATATCAGGGATTATCGCTTCTGAGTATAAAAACAGCTGGAGATTATTAAGGTAATTACACAGGGGAAAGGATAATGTACTGGGAACACCTCAGAAGAATCTGATTGGTGGTGAGGGGAGAGAGATAAAAGCTCATTTAGGAACGACATGAACATGCTGCGTAGGTAGCTGTTTATCAGTAAATATCTCCACTGAGATTAAGAAAAGCAGTAGCTTAATAAATTAAGTACTTCCTGGTATGGTTACTGTACTGGTAACTCCCCAAAAGAATCTGGATTGTTGTGAGGGAACAGAGAAAAAGCTCATTTAGGACCTGCACTTACGAAGGGGGTAGGCAGCTGTATATCATGGAGTAAACGTTCTGAGAATAAAAACAGCTGGAGCTTGTTAATGTAATTACACATGGGAGAGGATAATGTACTGGAAACTCCTCAGAAGAATCTGATTTGTCGTGAGGGGAGAGAGATAAAAGCTCATTTAGGAACGACATGAACATGCTGCATACGTAGCTGTTTATCAGTACATATCTCCACTAAGATTAAGAAAAGCAGTAGCTTAATAAATTAAGTACTTCCTGGTATGGATACTGTACTGGTAACTCCCCAAAAGAATCTGGTTTGTGGTGAGGGAACAGAGAAAAAAGCTCATTTAGGAACGACATGAACATGCTGTGTAGGTAGCTGTTTATCAGTAAATATCTCCACTGAGATTTAGAAAAGCAGTAGCTTAATAAATTAAGTACTTGCTGGTACGGTTACTGTACTGGTAACTCCCCAAAAGAATCTGGATTGTGGTGAGGGAACAGAGAAAAAAGCTCATTTAGGACCTGCACTTACCAAGGGGGTAGGCACCTGTATATCAAGGAGTAATCCTTCTGAGAATACAAACAGCTGGAGCTTGTTAAGGTAATTACACAGGGGAAAGGATAATGTACTGGGAACTCCTCAGAAGAATCTGATTTGTGATCAGGGGAGAGAGATAAAAGCTCATTTAGGAACGACATGAACATGCTGCATAGGTAGCTGTTTATCAGTAAATATTTCCACTGAAATTAAGAAAAGCAGTAGCTTAATAAATTCAGTACTTCCTGGTATGGTTACTGTACTGGTAGCTCCCCAAAAGAATCTGGATTGTGGTGAGGGAACAGAGAAAAAAGCTCATTTAGGACCTGCACTTACGAAGGGGGTAGGCATCTGTATATCAGGGAGTATCGCGTCAGAGAATAAAAACAGCTGCAGCTTGTTAAGGTAATTACACAGGGGAAAGGATAATGTACTGGGAACTCCTCAGAAGAATCTGATTTGTGGTGAGGGGAGAGAGATAAAAGCTCATTTAGGAACGACATGAACTTGCTGCATACATAGCTGTTTATCAGTAAATATCTCCACTGAGATTAAGAAAAGCAGTAGCTTAATAAATTAAGTACTTCCTGGTATGGATACTGTACTGGTAACTCCCCAAAAGAATCTGGATTGTGGTGAGGGAACAGAAAAAAAGCTCATTTAGGAACGACATGAACATGCTGCATAGGTAGCTGTTTATCAGTAAACATCTCCAGTGAGATTAAGAAAAGCAGTAGCTTAATAAATTAAGTACTTCCTGGTATGGTTACGGTACTGGTAACTCCCCAAAGGAATCTGGATTGTGGTGAGGGAACAGAGAAAAAAGCTCATTTAGGACCTGCACTTACGAAGTTGGTAGGCAGCTGTATATCAGGGAGTAAACCTTCTGAGAATAAAAACAGCTGGAGCTTGTTAAGGTAATTAAACAGGGGAAAGGATAATGTCCTGGGAACTCCTCAGAAGAATCTGATTTGTGGTGAGGGGAGAGAGATAAAAGCTCATTTAGGAACGACATGTACATGCTGCGTAGGTAGCAGTTTTTCAGTAAATATCACGACTGAGATTAAGAAAAGCAGTAGGTTAATAAATTAAGTACTTCCTGGTATGGTTACTGTACAGGTAACTCCCCAAAAGAATCTGTATTGTGGTGAGGGAACAGAGAAAAAGCTCATTTAGGACCTGCAAATACGAAGGGGGTAGGCATCTGTATATCAGGGAGTAAACCTTCTGAGAATGAAAACAGCTGGAGCTTGTTAAGGTAATTACACAGGGGAAAGGATAATGTATTGGGAACTCCTCAGAAGAATCTGATTTGTGGTGGGGGAGAGAGATAAAAGCTCATTTAGGAACGACATGAACATGCTGCGTAGGTACCTGTTTATCAGTAAATATCTCCACTGAGATTAAGAAAAGCAGTAGCTTAATAAATTAAGTACTTCCTGGTATGGTTACTGTACTGGTAACTCCCCAAAAGAATCTGGATTGTGGTGAGGGAACAGAGAAAAAAGCTCATTTAGGACCTGCACTCACGAAGGGGGTAGGCAGCTGTATATCAGGGAGTAAACCTTCTGAGAATAAAATAGCTGGAGCTTGTTAAGGTAATTACACAGGGGAAAGGATAATGTACTGGGAACTCCTCAGAAGAATCTGATTTGTGGTGAGGGGAGAGAGATAAAAGCTCATTTATGAACGAGATGACCATGCTGCGTAGGTAGCTGTTTATCATTAAATATCTCCACTAAGATTAACAAAAGCAGTAGCTTAATAAATTAAGTACTTCCTGGTATGGTTACTGTACTGGTAACTCCCCAAAAGAATCTGGATTGTGGTGAGTAAACCTTCTCAGAATAAAAACAGCTGGAACTTGTTAAGGTAATTACACAGGGGAAAGGGTAATGTACTGGGAAATCCTCAGAAGAATCTGATTTGTGGTGAGGGGAGAGAGATAAAAGCTCATTTAGGAACGACAGGAACATGCTGCGTAGGTAGCTGTTTATCAGTAAATATCTCCACTGAGATTAAGAAAAGCAGTAGCTTAATAAATTAAGTACTTCCTGGTATGGTTACTGTACTGGTAACTCCCCAAAAGAATCTGGATTGTGGTGAGGGAACAGAGAAAAAAGCTCATTTAGGACCTGCACTTTCGAAGGGGTTAGGCTTCTATATATCAGAGAGTAAACCTTCTGAGAATAAAAACAGCTGGAGCTTGTTAAAGTAATTACACAGGGGAAAGGATAATATACTGGGAACTCCTCAGAAGAATCTGAATTGTGATGAGGGGAGAACGATAGAAGCTCATTTAAGAACGACATGAACATGCTGCGTATGTAGCTGTTTATCAGTAAATATCTCCACTGAGATTAAGAAAAGCAGTAGCTTAATAAATTAAGTACTTCCTGGTATGGTTACTGTACTGGTAACTCCCCAAAAGAATCTGGATTGTGGTGAGGGAACAGAGAAAAAAGCTCATTTAGGACCTGCAATTACGAAGGGGGTAGGCAGTTTTATATCAGGGAGTAAGCCTTCTGAGAGTAAAAACAGCTGGAGCTTGTTAAGGTAATTACACGGGGGAAAGGATAATGTACTGGGAAATCCTCAGAAGAATCTGATTTGTGATGATGGGAGAGAGATAAAAGCTCATATAGGAACGACATGAACATGCTGTGTAGGTAGCTGTTTATCAGTAAATATCTCCACTGAGATTAAGAAAAGCAGTAGCTTAATAAATGAAGTACTTCCTGGTATGGATACTGTACTGGTAACTCCCCAAAAGAATCTGGATTGTGGTGAGGGAACAGAGAAAAAAGCTCATTTACGAACGACATGAACATGCTGCGTATGTAGCTGTTTATCAGTAAATATCTCCACTGAGATTAAGAAAAGCAGTAGCTTAATATTAAGTACTTCCTGGTATGGTTACTATACTAGTAACTCCCCAAAAGAATCTGGATTGTTGTGAGGGAACAGAGAAAAAAAGCTAATTTAGGACCTGCACTTACGAAGGGGGTAGGCAGTTGTATATCAGGGAGTAACCTTCTGAGAATCAAAACAGCTGGAGCTCGGTAAGGTAATTACACAGGGGAAAGGATAATGTACTGGGAACTCCTCAGAAGAATCTGATTTGTGGTGAGGGGAGAGAGATAAAAGCTCATTTACGAACGACATGAACATGCTGCGTAGTTAGCTGTTTATCAGTATATATCTTCACTGAGACTAAGAAAAGCAGTACCTTAATAAATTAAGCACTTCCTGGTATGGTTACTGTACTAGTAACACCCCAAAAGAATCTGGATTGTGGTGAGGGAACAGAGAAAAAAGCTCATTTAGGACCTGCACTTACGAAGGGGGTAGGCAGCTGTATATCAGGGAGTAAACCTTCTGAGAATAAAAAACAGCTGGAGCTTGTTAAGGTAATTACACAGGGGAAAGGATAATGTACTGGGAACTCCTCAGAAGAATCTGATTTGTGGTGAGGGGAGAGAGATATAAGCTCATTAAGAACGACATGAACATGCTGCTTAGGTAGCTGTTTATCAGTAAATATATCCACTGAGATTAAGAAAAGCAGTAGCTTAATAAATTAAGTACTTTCTGGTATGGTTACTGTACTGGTAACTCCCCAAAAGAATCTGGATTGTGGTGAGGGAACAGAGAAAAAAGCTCATTTAGGACCTGCACTTTCGAAGGGGTTAGGCTTCTATATATCAGAGAGTAAACCTTCTGAGAATAAAAACAGCTGGAGCTTGTTAAAAGTAATTACACAGGGGAAAGGATAATATACTGGGAACTCCTCAGAAGAATCTGAATTGTGGTGAGGGGAGAACGATAGAAGCTCATTTAGGAACGACATGAACATGCTGCGTATGTAGCTGTTTATCAGTAAATATCTCCACTGAGATTAAGAAAAGCAGTAGCTTAATAAATTAAGTACTTCCTGGTATGGTTACTGTACTGGTAACTCCCCAAAAGAACCTGGATTGTGGTGAGGGAACAGAGAAAAAAGCTCATTGAGGACTTGCACTTACGAAGGGGGTAGGCAGCTGTATATCAGGAGTAAACCTTCTGAGAATAAAAAGAGCTGCAGCTTGTTAAGGTAATAACATCGGGGAAAGGATAATGTACTGGGAACTCCTCAGAAGAATCTGATTTGTGGTGAGGGCAGAGAGATAAAAGCTCATTTAGGAACGACATAAACATGCTGCGTAGGTAGCTGTTTATCAGTAAATATCTCCACTGAGATTAAGAAAAGCAGTAGCTTAATAAATTAAGTACTTCCTGGTATGGATACTGTACTGGAATATCCCCAAAAGAATCTGGATTGTGGTGAGGGAGCAGAGAAAAAAGCTTATTTTGGAACGACATGAACATGCTGCATAGGTAGCTGTTATCAGTAAATATCTCCACTGAGATTAAGAAAAGCAGTAGCTTAATAAATTACATACTTCCTGGTATGGTTACTGTACTGGTAACTCCCCAAATGAATCTGGATTGTGGTGAGGGAACAGAGAAAAAAAGCTCATTTAGGACCTGCACTTACGAAGGGGGTAGGCAGCTGTATATCAGGGAGTAAACCTTCTGAGAATAAAAACAGCTGGAGCTTGTTAAGTTAATTACACAGGGGAAAGGATAATGTACTGGGAAGAATTCAGAAGAATCTGATTTGTGGTGAGGGGAGAGAGATTAAAGCTCATTTAGGAACGACATGAACATGCTGCGTTGGTAGCTGTTTATCAGTAAATATCTCCACTGAGATTAAGAAAAGCAGTAGCTTAATAAATTAAGTACTTCCTGGTATGGTTACTGTACTGGTAACTCCCCAAAAGAATATGGATAGTGGTGAGGGAACAGAGAAAAAAGCTCATTTAGGACCTTCACTTACGAAGGGGTTAGGCAGCTGTATATCAGGGAGTAAACCTTCTGAGATTAAAAACAGCTGGAGCTTGTTAAGGTAATTACACGGGGGAAAGGATAATGTACTGGGAAATCCTCAGAAGAATCTGATTTGTGATGATGGGAGAGAGATAAAAGCTCATATAGGAACGACATGAACATGCTGTGTAGGTAGCTGTTTATCAGTAAATATCTCCACTGAGATTAAGAAAAGCAGTAGCTTAATAAATGAAGTACTTCCTGGTATGGATACTGTATTGGTAACTCCCCAAAAGAATCTGGATTGTGGTGAGGGAACAGAGAAAAAAGCTCATTTACGAACGACATGTACATGCTGCGTATGTAGCTGTTTATCAGTAAATATCTCCACTGAGATTAAGAAAAGCAGTAGCTTAATATTAAGTACTTCCTGGTATGGTTACTATACTAGTAACTCCCCAAAATAATCTGGATTGTTGTGAGGGAACAGAGAAAAAAAGCTAATTTAGGACCTGCACTTACGAAGGGGTTAGGCAGTTGTATATCAGGGAGTAAACCTTCTGAGAATCAAAACAGCTGGAGCTCGGTAAGGTAATTACACAGGGGAAAGGATAATGTACTGAGAACTCCTCAGAAGAATCTGATTTGTGGTGAGGGGAGAGAGATAAAAGCTCATTTACGAACGACATGAACATGCTGCGTAGTTAGCTGTTTATCAGTATATATCTCCACTGAGACTAAGAAAAGCAGTACCTTAATAAATTAAGCACTTCCTGGTATGGTTACTGTACTGGTAACACCCCAAAAGAATCTGGATTGTGGTGAGGGAACAGAGAAAAAAAGCTCATTTAGGACCTGCACTTACGAAGGGGGTAGGCAGCTGTATATCAGGGAGTAAACCTTCTGAGAATAAAAACAGCTGGAGCTTGTTAAGGTAATTACACAGGGGAAAGGATAATGTACTGGGAACTCCTCAGAAGAATATGATTTGTGGTGAGGGGAGAGAGATATAAGCTCATTAAGAACGACATGAACATGCTGCTTAGGTAGCTGTTTATCAGTAAATATATCCACTGAGATTAAGAAAAGCAGTAGCTTAATAAATTAAGTACTTCCTGGTATGGTTACTGTACTGGTAACTCCCCAAAAGAATCTGGATTGTGGTGAGGGAACAGAGAAAAAAGCTCATTAGGACCTGCACTTTCGAAGGGGTTAGGCTTCTATATATCAGAGAGTAAACCTTCTGAGATAAAAACAGCTGGAGCTTGTTAAAGTAATTACACAGGGGAAAGGATAATATACTGGGAACTCCTCAGAGAATCTGAATTGTGGTGAGGGGAGAACGATAGAAGCTCATTTAGGAACGACATGAACATGCTGCGTATGTAGCTGTTTATCAGTAAATATCTCCACTGAGATTAAGAAAAGCAGTAGCTTAATAAATTAAGTACTTCCTGGTATGGTTACTGTACTGGTAACTCCCCAAAAGAACCTGGATTGTGGTGAGGGAACAGAGAAAAAAGCTCATTGAGGACTTGCACTTACGAAGGGGGTAGGCAGCTGTATATCAGGAGTAAACCTTCTGAGAATAAAAACAGCTGCAGCTTGTTAAGGTAATAACATCGGGGAAAGGATAATGTACTGGGAACTCCTCAGAAGAATCTGATTTGTGGTGAGGGCAGAGAGATAAAAGCTCATTTAGGAACGACATAAACATGCTGCGTAGGTAGCTGTTATCAGTAAATATCTCCACTGAGATTAAGAAAAGCAGTAGCTTAAAAAATTAAGTACTTCCTGGTATGGATACTGTACTGGAATATCCCCAAAAGAATCTGGATTGTGGTGAGGGAGCAGAGAAAAAAGCTTATTTTGGAACGACATGAACATGCTGCATAGGTAGCTGTTTATCAGTAAATATCTCCACTGAGATTAAGAAAAGCAGTAGCTTAATAAATTACATACTTCCTGGTATGGTTACTGTACTGGTAACTCCCCAAATGAATCTGGATTGTGGTGAGGGAACAGAGAAAAAAAGCTCATTTAGGACCTGCACTTACGAAGGGGGTAGGCAGCTGTATATCAGGGAGTAAACCGTTCTGAGAATAAAAACAGCTGGAGCTTGTTAATTTAATTACACAGGGGAATGGATAATGTACTGGGAAGAATTCAGAAGAATCTGATTTGTGGTGAGGGGAGAGAGATTAAAGCTCATTTAGGAACGACATGAACATGCTGCGTTGGTAGCTGTTTATCAGTAAATATCTCCACTGAGATTAAGAAAAGCAGTAGCTTAATAAATTAAGTACTTCCTGGTATGGTTACTGTACTGGTAACTCCCCAAAAGAATATGGATAGTGGTGAGGGAACAGAGAAAAAAGCTCATTTAGGACCTTCACTTACGAAGGGGTTAGGCAGCTGTATATCAGGGAGTAAACCTTCTGAGATTAAAAACAGCTGGAGCTTGTTAAGGTAATTACACGGGGGAAAGGATAATGTACTGGGAAATCCTCAGAAGAATCTGAGTTGTGATGATGGGAGAGAGATAAAGGCTCATATAGGAACGACATGAACATGCTGTGTAGGTAGCTGTTTATCAGTAAATATCTCCACTGAGATTAAGAAAAGCAGTAGCTTAATAAATGAAGTACTTCCTGGTATGGATACTGTACTGGTAACTCCCAAAAGAATCTGGATTGTGGTGAGGGAACAGAGAAAAAAGCTCATTTACGAACGACATGAACATGCTGCGTATGTAGCTGTTTATCAGTAAATATCTCCACTGAGATTAAGAAAAGCAGTAGCTTAATATTAAGTACTTCCTGGTATGGTTACTATACTAGTAACTCCCCAAAAGAATCTGGATTGTTGTGAGGGAACAGAGAAAAAAAGCTAATTTAGGACCTGCACTTACGAAGGGGGTAGGCAGTTGTATATCAGGGAGTAAACCTTCTGAGAATCAAAACAGCTGGAGCTCGGTAAGGTAATTACACAGGGGAAAGGATAATGTACTGAGAACTCCTCAGAAGAATCTGATTTGTGGTGAGGGGAGAGAGATAAAAGCTCATTTACGAACGACATGAACATGCTGCGTAGTTAGCTGTTTATCAGTATATATCTCCACTGAGACTAAGAAAAGCAGTACCTTAATAAATTAAGCACTTCCTGGTATGGTTACTGTACTGGTAACACCCCAAAAGAATCTGGATTGTGGTGAGGGAACAGAGAAAAAAGCTCATTTAGGACCTGCACTTACGAAGGGGGTAGGCAGCTGTATATCTGGGAGTAAACCTTCTGAGAATAAAAACAGCTGGAGCTTGTTAAGGTAATTACACAGGGGAAAGGATAATGTACTGGGAACTCCTCAGAAGAATCTGATTTGTGGTGAGGGGAGAGAGATATAAGCTCATTAAGAACGACATGAACATGCTGCTTAGGTAGCTGTTTATCAGTAAATATATCCACTGAGATTAAGAAAAGCAGTAGCTTAATAAATTAAGTACTTCCTGGTATGGTTACTGTACTGGTAACTCCCCAAAAGAATCTGGATTGTGGTGAGGGAACAGAGAAAAAAGCTCATTTAGGACCTGCACTTTCGAAGGGGTTAGGCTTCTATATATCAGAGAGTAAACCTTCTGAGAATAAAAACAGCTGGAGCTTGTTAAAGTAATTACACAGGGGAAAGGATAATATACTGGGAACTCCTCAGAAGAATCTGAATTGTGGTGAGGGGAGAACGATAGAAGCTCATTTAGGAACGACATGAACATGCTGCGTATGTAGCTGTTTATCAGTAAATATCTCCACTGAGATTAAGAAAAGCAGTAGCTTAATAAATTAAGTACTTCCTGGTATGGTTACTGTACTGGTAACTCCCCAAAAGAACCTGGATTGTGGTGAGGGAACAGAGAAAAAAGCTCATTGAGGACTTGCACTTACGAAGGGGGTAGGCAGCTGTATATCAGGAGTAAACCTTCTGAGAATAAAAACAGCTGCAGCTTGTTAAGGTAATAACATCGGGGAAAGGATAATGTACTGGGAACTCCTCAGAAGAATCTGATTTGTGGTGAGGGCAGAGAGATAAAAGCTCATTTAGGAACGACATAAACATGCTGCGTAGGTAGCTGTTTATCAGTAAATATCTCCACTGAGATTAAGAAAAGCAGTAGCTTAATAAATTAAGTACTTCCTGGTATGGATACTGTACTGGAATATCCCCAAAAGAATCTGGATTGTGGTGAGGGAGCAGAGAAAAAAGCTTATTTTGGAACGACATGAACATGCTGCATAGGTAGCTATTTATCAGTAAATATCTCCACTGAGATTAAGAAAAGCAGTAGCTTAAAAAATTACATACTTCCTGGTATGGTTACTGTACTGGTAACTCCACAAATGAATCTGGATTGTGGTGAGGGAACAGAGAAAAAAAGCTCATTTAGGACCTGCACTTACGAAGGGGGTAGGCAGCTGTATATCAGGGAGTAAACCTTCTGAGAATAAAAACAGCTGGAGCTTGTTAAGTTAATTACACAGGGGAAAGGATAATGTACTGGGAAGAATTCAGAAGAATCTGATTTGTGGTGAGGGGAGAGAGATAAAAGCTCATTTAGGAACGACAGGAACATGCTGCGTAGGTAGCTGTTTATCAGTAAATATCTCCACTGAGATTAAGAAAAGCAGTAGCTTAATAAATTAAGTACTTCCTGGTATGGTTACTGTACTGGTAACTCCCCAAAAGAATCTGGATTGTGGTGAGGGAACAGAGAAAAAAGCTCATTTAGGACCTGCAATTACGAAGGGGGTAGGCAGTTTTATATCAGGGAGTAAACCTTCTGAGAGTAAAAACAGCTGGAGCTTGTTAAGGTAATTACACGGGGGAAAGGATAATGTACTGGGAAATCCTCAGAAGAATCTGATTTGTGATGATGGGAGAGAGATAAAAGCTCATATAGGAACGACATGAACATGCTGTGTAGGTAGCTGTTTATCAGTAAATATCTCCACTGAGATTAAGAAAAGCAGTAGCTTAATAAATGAAGTACTTCCTGG